>NC_060125.1:213502226-213805257 GCF_021461395.2 Schistocerca americana | reverse complement strand
CCCTTTTATCCTCCGGTAAAAAAAAAATTGATCGAAAATCTTCAAACTTGTTCTTACGTCATCGAAGGAGGAGTAGAAATCACACGCGATAGGACTGCATCAGAAAATATTTCATTGTAAAACACCACTTATTCTCGCCAATATTTAGCGAAATGATGTGTTACACGTGGTTTGCTGCGGAACTGTGCAATGAAAGCGAACATTTTATGAATGTAAACCAAGTTTGTTTTGCTATAGAAACTTTAAAACGGTTACGTAATTGTAAAAATATGGCGTTTATAATGTGTGCAAGATGCCGAGAAAATTACTGCTTCCCCTGTTTTTATGACATAACCCCAGCACGCGTACATCATCAAATGTAATTTTATGTACGAAGTTATCGTGAATGCCTTACAATCCCTCTTGGAAATTTATTTCCAATCTTAAATTTTCCTTCGCATTTTGGTTTCATGACATTTGTGAAAATCGGTTTATTTGCAGTGCAAGTAACCCAACGTAAAGAGTGAAAATAAAAAATAAAAATAGTTTCTACGTAATGGCTCGACCTCACGACCTACAGATGCCGTTTGTACTCTTTGTGATGTTCCATCTAAGTAAATACAAATGTCTTATGCCTCTCCCGACCCGCCTGGAGCTCCAACTTCTCTCACTTTCATTTCTGGGTGAGTTGTGGGGGCTTTAATTTTAGCGCTCAGCTGGGCCACTAACTACTTGGGCTGCAGATATCGATCCTGATCGTATGTCGGGAGCTAGGGTCAGTGGTTGAGGCGTGTGTTGTTGATTTGGTGGGCCCTGGGACTGGCAGTTAGCTGGAGGACACGTGCCTGGCAAGTTGATGGCTTTGGGGGGCTCCTACTGTCCGGTTCGGGCCTCAAGAAGCCGTGAGTGGTTAAATCGGTCGGTGGCAAGCCTGGCCTGCTGGGTTAAGGACTGATAAAGGCGAGCTGCGGGAAGAGCGGTGGACGTCGCGCGCAACCTGGTCTGCAAGCTTAAATTTTATGTCACCTCGCAGACCACTTGTGCGGATTGGAGGTAATAATACCCCGGCTTAGAATCCTGGAAGTCACGGCTCCTTCACGCCTGAATGGAGTTAAGTCTTTTTTAAAAATTGATACTTGTTATCGTAAGGCCACGTCTGCGATAATGGAACTGGACATATTATATTAACGCGCCTCCGAGTGATTGTGTGTCTGGTCGTCAGTTGGTGTAACTGATCGTAATCTGTTCAAATGGTTCCAATGGTTCTGAGCACAATGGGACTTAACATCTGAGGTCATCAGTCCCCTAGAACGTGGAACTACTTAAACCTAACTAACCTAAGGACATCACACACATTCATGCCCGAGGCAGGATTCAAACCTGCGACCGTAGCGGTCGCGCGGTTCCAGACTGAAGCGTCTAGAACCGCTCGACCACAGCGGCCGGCCGTAAATTGTTGTTCCAGGCAAGTGTACGAGCATTCTCTGTTATAAATTGAGTTGATGACATTAAAATTGTAACATTGTCTGTGTCGAAGGCAAGGCATCCTTTGTAGATGAGTATGCCCTAGTAATTGGATTAGCAGGTGCTGATATTTCACGTTTTTAATTTTCAAGTAATTTTAAGGAATGTTAAGCTTGTAACTTGAAGTCACTTCCGCAGTAAGTTAATATTGCCTACATCCTAGGCATTCTCGTCTGTAGCCTTATTTGGGCAGTTTGCTGTTCCCCTCTGACGTGTGTTGGCTGGATAATTTTGGGAGCGGACGAGAAGTTCCTGTTTCGTGCACTCGGAGGAGAGACGTGTTTTCTTTCTGCTGTGGTCACACTTTGGTTGGCGCACGACGTCTAGGTTGGCCCACAATCTGCTGCCTCTAACCAGCCGCATCGTGTTAGATCAAGTTAAGTAAGTTTGATCGTTTGATACGGCGGAGTGTCTGCAATTGACCGGGAAGTCTTGATCTATCCAATATTGTGAATTCAGCAAGCACATAAGCTCTGAAGCGTGTTCTGCAAGCCCGAAGTGCCTCGGCAGTTTATCTGCTCTTTAACTGCCATTTGAACCTTGCCCCCTTAGTACTAGTTCTGAAGCGTATTTAATTTTAAAGCCTTTTACTTAGAGTGTGAACTGTTAGTTTTTCCTTTTTATCTGCAGTCATTGACTAAAGCAACTCATTGTAAACCTTCCTGCTTGTTGTCCGTGGCTGTGATAGCCGCCTGGTGTATTTGCTAGACTATCTTGTTTTTTGGGGGATTGTGTGTTTATTAAAGGGTCATTGTCAATGTTTCGGCTGGTGTGAACAAGTTGGGAGTCACATTTAAATTTCATGTATTCCCAGCTTATCTTGTACTTTGGGGGACTGTATATATATTTAAGGCTCATTGTCAACGTTTCTGCTGGACTGTACCATCTGGGAGTCACATTTTTATTGCTTAAAGTGTTTTATTAATCCGTGGTGTGACTTATCATTTCTGTGTTTTGGGTGGGCGTTGACTATTTGTTTGACGTGTTATCCATTCTTGGGAATTGTTAGTACATTTAGTGACAGTCATTTGTAATTAATATTATTGATAAAACTCAGTTTGTTGAAACCGATAATAGCCACACGTAGTTTGTGTGCTTCTTCCTTTCTTTTGGGGACTGCATATTCCTGGTTTCAAGCCTTGTCCTTAATGGTGTAAATGGTTAAAATTTGTTATTAATAAATTCATCCTGTTAAACGTTTTTTGTATTATTGTGAACGTTGTTAGTCTTTTAACCAGATTTGTATACTGTAATTTTAATACTTGTTGTTAAGCAATTAAGTGAATTTCAAAAAACAACTAGTGACGAAATATGTAGGTCCACCTTCAACGTGTTTCTCCTTAAAATTATCGCAATCCTTGTTGTGAGGTATCACTGGACAGGCCGTCCGTGTATCATAAATTTGGACGAAATCTGTGACGACGAGCAGGCGCGGTTCTTTGTCAGCGGGGTGGCGCTGCCAGACGCCGAAACCGGTAGGACGCCACTGACGGGTCGTGCCTCCACGAAGGATCCGCCAATAAGCCTCAAGCATCTGACGACATAGGCGCTGTTGCTGCTAACCCCAGATGCCAAGAGCTTGCCTGGGTGCCAGTCAGTGCTCGCTATCCAAGTAACACCGACCTACAACTACCTACAAATTGTATTCGGAATCGTTTTAAGGGCGTTGCAGGTTGCATAAAACCCATAGATATGGCAGCTGAATCACACTGTGTATTGTCATTCAGGTGGGCATGGACTGCGTCCAAGTTCAGTATTGTATGTTGCTAAAGTGGACTAATATATTACGTGTGTTTTATTAAATGCTAGACTTCCTCAAAAAGTGGAACAAACGAACTGTCATCTAGTCTCCGTCTGAGTCCCATCTCTAATGATGTCGTTTTCAGTGGATGTTCAATACGAATCTCCTCCTCCTCCGTTTGAGTTCCATCTCATGGGATACTTGATGATATCAAAGCGAAAGCACATAATCGATATTACTAATAAGGAAGTAAGGAGACTAAAGATTTAACGTCTTGACGACGAAGAGTCGCTGCCGACAGGTATTGTTGACATACCTTGATGGGGACAGCTGATAATGCGTGCCCCGACCGGGACTCGAGCCCGGAATCTCCTGCTTACATGGCAGACGCTCTATCCATCTGAGCCACAGAGGACACAGGTGAATAGCACGACTGCAGGGACTTATCCGTTCACGGGAAGCGTGCAAGAGATAAGTCCCTGCAGTCGTGCTATTCACCTGTGCTCTAGCCATCTAAGCCACCGAAATCCCGGGTTCGAGTCCCGGTCGGGGCATACATTTTCAGCTATCCTCATCAAGGTATGTCAACAACACCAGTCATCAGTTGAGGGTTTCAATTTATTATCATTTTTTGTAGAGGAGCTGCACGGTCATCAATGGTATCTGTTCTTTCGAGAACAGTTACTATCTTCATATAAAGTAAAATGGCTACCCGCCAATTGGCCTTCGTCTGTGAGAATGCGCACATGTTGCCCGAACTCTTACGGGAATCGTCAACTTAAGTGGGCTCGAGTAAAGAGTGGATGGATAAAGTATCTATTAGGAACATTACGTACGTAGATTGTGGACAGCTGGGAATGTGGGTTTCACGGGAAGCGTGCAAGGGATAAGTCCCTGCAGTCGCGCTATTCATCTGTGTCCTCTGCGGTCCAGATAGATGGAGCGTCTGCCCTGTAAGCAGGAGATCCCGGGTTCGAGTCCCGGTCGCGGCACACATTTTCAGCTCTCCCCATCAAGGTATGTCAACAACACCTGTCGGCAGCTGAGGGTTTCAATTAATTATCATATATCAAAAACGATAAATGCCACAGACTGAGGACACAAGTCAAACAATAGAGGCCATATAAAAAATTTTAAAATGATGAATACAAACAAACAAACAAAATATGAATACTTTTATTTAAAGATATAAATTTGTATTGCGTATTTACAACAATAATACCATCATCATTCATGGATTAGGCCTTAGATCCTTTCCGACTGGCCTGCTGCCTACCAGGCAGTACGACGAAAGATCTACGACCGTGGGATTACGTGATCAGCATGTTGCCAATCCTCCAGCCATTATTTGTGAGTAGGTGAACCCTGGTTAGTCCGCTGCTTCTTTATTCAAGCGGCTCCTCATCTGGCCTCAAGGGGCTGAACGGACACATCCAGTTGAGAAAAACATGAGGAGATAGCGTAAACCGAACGCATGCCCTTCCGCAACGAAGGCAGTTCAAAAATTGGCTCTGAGCACTATGAGACTTAACTACTGAGGTCATCAGTCCCCTAGAACTTAGAACTACTTAAACGTAACTAACCTAAGGACAACACACACAGCCAGCCGGAGTGGCCGAGCGGTTCTAGGCGCTACAGTCTGGAACCACGCGACCGCTACGATCGCAGGTTCGAATCCTGCCTCGAGCATGGATGTGTGTGATGTCCTTAGGTTAGTTAGGTTTAAGTAGTTCTAAGTTCTAGGGGACTGATGACCTCAGAAGTTAAGTCCCATAGTGCTCAGAGCCATTTGATTTTTTTTGTGCTCTTTTAAGGGGATAACTAATATTTTTCCGACGAGTTTATTTTGGTGCATGATACTTTCGTTGTAGTATCCGGAACCTCTCAGTGCTTCTAGTCGAAATGAAGAAGCTAACCTAATAAACGTATTCCCCTCACACAAATAGCGACAACAATTTCATCTTACATAACTGTGCGTCATCTGGCTAACAAGTCTGCTGACCTGTCTGCCCTATTCTTGTTAAGGTGCAGGTCATACTTGGAATATTTCCACTTCCTATTAGCACTGATTGATACAAATCCAGTTTTAATTCTCTGAGGAGCCAGTAGTAAAATATTTGCATCCCCAGTCTGTATCTACATTTGTGCCCAGAAAAACATTACGTGGTCTACAGGGTATCTGACAAAAGTGTCACACATTGCTACAGGAAGTAGCAGTGGTCAAAACTAGAAGAATAATCCGTATAATGATATGTCCACAAACCAGTACATGTTGAAATATGGATCAATCTGTCCTGTCATTCCCATTTGTATGTTTTGTAGAAGTAGGCAGTGCTGCATGCAGTCACTAACATCTTGATATATCCTTCAAATCCTTCTTCTCAGTGAATCACACACACTTTCAGGTAAACCTGACTCCATTCGGATTGTATCAAATGCTCCTGTAACGACTGCATATTACCCATCGTTTGGGCGTACAGCAACGCTTTTAAATGTCCCCATAGCCAGGAAAGCAAGTGATTCAAATCCAGTGAACAGGGGGGCCGTGCTACCTGTCCACCTCGACCAATCCTTCGCCCATGGTTGGTTGGTTGGTTTGGGGGAAGAGACCAAACAGCGAGGTCATCGGTCTCATCGGATTAGGGAAGGACAGGGAAGGAAGTCGGCCGTGCCCTTTCTGAGGAACCATCCCGGCATTTGCCTGGAGCGATTTAGGAAAATCACGGAAAACCTAAATCAAGATGGTCGGACGCGGGATTGAACCGTCGTCCTCACGAATCTTCGCCCAACACTGCTGAGCGGTATCGTGGTATGATCCATAGAAAACGGTATGGTAGCCCATTCTGCACAAACCCTTGTCATTGCCTTTCTGGAAAGGCTGTGTTCTTGAGTAGCGTTGGTAATTCATCGCGCAGAAATTGCTGATACATAGCACCTGTTAATGTCAATATGAGTCTGTCACCGATAATTTCTACCCATACATTGATACTGAAGTGATTATGTTGCGCCGGTCGCAGTGGCGCTACGATCGCAGGTTCGAATCCTGCCTCGGGCATGGGTGTGTGTGATGTCCTTTGGTTAGCTAGGTTTAAGTAGTTCTAAGTTCTAGGGTACTGATCACCTGAGAAGTTAAGTCCCACAGTGCTCAGAGCCATTTTATTATTATTATTATTATGTTGCCTCACCTCCTTGATTGCTCAAAGATTTACTTCTGCTCACATGTGTGCATTGACGTACTTTACTGTGCCATCTCTTTTGAATCCTGCCTCATCTGTAAATAAACTGTGGGCTGTAAACGCCCCATGTCTCAAGAAGTATTGATTTCCGAAAATACCACTATACGGACTTTTCTTCTAATTTTCTTCTAGTTTTAACCTGTGAGAAAATCTAACATTTTTTTAATTATCCTGTATTAAGGTTTCTATCCATTCCCATCAGAGACGGAATGCCGGAAGAATTATTGGTTGTGCAATTCTGTTTAAGCTGTTACTTGCATAATTATACCATCTAAGTATCTATACGATATAGACATAGGGGGCTGAAGAATATTCATAATATTGTAGTGGTCACTCCTCACGCCAGGATTTTTAGCGAGCATGCAGGCTGAGCAGATGAGGTTGTGACGCTATAGATGCAGGAAGACGAGCTCAGGAGCTGGGGTGGGTGGCTGTCATATGTCCTAAGGTGTCAGTGAAACAGCATTGTCTGGAAACGCATTTATTACTGGTGGTTTTACAATATGAACTGTTTTCTCCGGCGTGGCGGAAGGCAAGCTGAATCGCACACACGAGTGCGACAAGGGATGTGGACACAGCATTTCGTCAGCTGCGGTCTTTTTGCAGGTCAGGACCCATCCGTGCTGACGTGCAGATAGCAGGAACAGGTGCCTGTAGACGCGATATTGTCGTGGCTCACCAGTAAGTTGTATGAACCACCCTAGTGGCCTTAAAAACGGACGTGCACTTAACCGGGTGCCAGCAGCATATCACGGATAGTGCATTGGTTGATTTGGGGTATAAAGGGACCAAACTACAGGGTCATCAGTCCCTTTTTCCTGACGCGTGCAAGGGTCAAGATACAAAAACACCCAAAGTAGGTTTGAGAAAGTAAAAGGAGGAGAAGGAATGGGGAACTACACCTGAAAAGAAAACGAATGGAACGAACAAAAAACAGGGAAATCATACACCACAAGGAAAAGTAGAAGAAGGGATTAAAATTTTAGAGCAGATGGTCTGGGCTGGCTGATCACAATAATAAAAGAGGATGAGCTAGCCACTCTGCAACACATTAAAATGGCCACCCCAAAAAGTCAAGATGAGATGAACATATGTAGGGAAAAGACAACCACCAAGACAAACAAAGGCAAAGAAAGTGCGACAGAGTTAAAATGGAGGGAGGGTGGTAGCCTCTGAGAGACGGCTAAATGCCCACCCTTATATGGTACGATAAAAACTCTCCTCACGAATAAAACGTAGAACTAAATCTACTGTTGAGGTATTGTCGCCCTACACCTAAGGTATGGTGCTGGGAAGATTAAAAATCCGCCGCAGAGCGACTAAAAGTGGGAAACCCAGCAAGAAGTGGACGACAGTCATATGTGAGCCACAGCGACACCGAGATGGGTCCTCGCGATGGAGGAGGTAGCAATGTGTTAGCCACGTATGGCCAATGCGGAGCCGGCAGTGAACCACAGAGTCCCAACGAGAGGCCCGCATGGAGGCCTTCCACACATTCCTAGTCTCCTTAATGGCACGCAGTCTGTTGTGCGTACTGAGATTATGCCATTCCGTCTCCCAAAGCTGAAAAACCTTGCGGCGTAATAATGATCGCAGGTCATTTACAGGTATGCCGATCTCCAGAAGCGGTTTCCGTGTAGCCTGTTTGGCTAGCCTGTCGGCAAGATCATTTTCTGGGATTACGGCGTAGCCGGGGTCCACACAAACACCACGGAACGACTGGACCGTTCCAGGGCATAGATGGACTCCTAGACGGTCGCTATTTAATGATGGCCGGGGGTAGCACCGGTTGATAGCTTGTAGGCTGCTCAAAGAGTCAGTACAGAGAAGAAAAGACACGCTAGGGCATGAGCGGATGCGCTCAAGAGCATGAGAAATGGCCGCCACCTCTGCAGTGAAAAAACTGCAGCCATTTGGCGAGGACTGCTGTTCAAAACGTCCTACAAGAACTTACGCGAGGCTAACGTGACCATCAGCCATCGAGCCGTCGGTGTAAATCACCTCATGGTTCCGGTATATGTCAAGAATCGAGAGGAAGTGACAGCGGAGAGCTGCGAGGTTAACTGAGTCCTTAGGACCACGTGAAAGGTCCAGCCGAAGCTTTGGCCTAGGTGTTCACAATGGTGGTGTACGTGAATGGACCTCGAATATAGGTGGTAAAGGCTAGGACTTCAGACAGAAGAGATCGGACGCGAACCGCAATCGTAAGCCCTGACCTGGGCCGCCGATGCGGGAGATGAACCGCCGTTGATGAGAAAAGGAGACGGTAATTCGGATCCTCAGGAGAACTATGAATGTGTGCAACGTAACTGGAGAGCAGGTGTGCACGTTGATGGTGCGTCTCGTGAAAGCGGAAACCCAGGACGCAAATCAGCAACGCAGCGTACAGCCAGGGAGAGGGCACTCAAATATCTCACACAACAGGTTGTAGCCAGTAGTTTTCAGTCACTTAGCACGTCCAATCACGAAGGAAAGACCAAGGCTCTTCCATACCGTCAGTCATGGAGGTGACCAAACATCAGTGATAGATTGCGGCTGGCTACAGGCACAGAGGCAAAATCTTCTCTTGGCAGCAGGTAGCACACCACGGTTCGCCAACAAAGTTACCCTTAAATTGGCGGCACTGCCATTTCGTCGGAGTAGCAGATACGGGCGGGATGACCAGACACTGAGATTGAGGCTTCTGAAATGGGCGTATTTAAGCTGGAAGTAACGTCATCAAGGCCGGAGATACAATCATTTGCCCTCATTATCTGGGGGTGTCAGCGGACTCGGACGCACCGTGAGTCTGAATTATAATCAGTTCCCCTTGTCTTCACACTTTATGTCAGCGCTAGGACGCCGTCAGTTAGAATGTTAGACGTTATGGCTCCGTATTTCTAGGTTCGCAAATGACGTATTAGGTGCTGTCATACCCTGATTACGGCTCGGCTCGGTGTAGAAATGTATTACCAGCGGCGCCGTGCCTTCTAAAACACTGGCGCCTTTTGTATGGCCTAAATACCGATTGTGATACATCGTATGATCTGGATCTGTGTCAAGTAACAATTTAAATATGTATTGGCACACGCAGGAATAGATTTGCTATGCAACAGTATTTTCGCTAAGAGAAGAGTATTGAAGTTTTGTAAGTTGGTTCTTGTGGGATACATAACGTCTTTCTTCTAGTGTTTTCCAGTTAAAAGATTTTACAGTAGTTCTGTTACAGCCTGTCGCCAGTTACACAAGCATGAGACCATTCGCGCCAACCTTCTTTGTATATGCATGATCTTCCAGATAGATCTATCTGACATGCGTGCCGTATACTTTAGCAGCATTCAGATATGACCCGCACAAGTATGCAATCTCTTTTGCGGACATTTATTTGTGGTTCAAAAAACTAGCTCTAACAAGGGAACCTCCCCATCGCACCCCCTTCAGATTTAGTTATAAGTTGGCACGGTGGATAGGCCTTGAAAAACTGAACACAGATCAATCGAGAAAACAGGAAGAATTTGTGTGGAACTATGAAAAAAATAAGGAAAATATACAAACTGAGTAGTCGATGTGCAAGATAAGCAACATCAAGGATAGTGTAAGCAAAGGAGTGCCGTGGTCCCGTGGTTAGCATGAGCAGCTGCGGGACGAGAGGCCCTTGGTTCAAGTCTTCCCTCTACTGAAAATTTGCTTTCTTTATTTTCGCAAAGTTATTATCTGTCCGTTCGTTCATTGACGTCTCTGTTCACTATAATAAGTTTAGTGTCTGTGTTTTGCGACCGCACAGCAAAACTGTGCGATTAGTAGACGAAAGGACGTGCCTCTCCAATGGGAACCGAAAACATTTGATCGCAAGGTCATAGGTCAACCGATTCCTCCACAGGAAAACACGTCCGATATATTTTATACGACACTGGTGTCGGCATGTGCGTCACATGACAGGAATATGTTGTCGACCCACCTAACTTGTACACTTGGCGAATGGGTAAAAAGATTCTTCTACCTTGCCCGATTTAGGTTTTCTAGTGGATGTGACAATCACTCCCAAAAATGTGATGAAAATATCAGAGTTTGTCACATAAACTGCAACAAATGAATGTAACAGTTTCACAGTCGCACAGTTTTCCCTGTGCTATGTCAAAACATATGTTTTTAACGTTTTCAAAATTTTCCGTGTGTAGACCGTCAAATCCTTCATACGTCCAAGCAAATCTGAACTTGTCCTGGAATTTTGGAGAGCGAAGTTGATTATGTGTGAGTGCCTGAACTTTGATAATTGTCTGCAAATAAAAAATTAAACTTTTCACTCAAGGGAGGACTTGAACCACGGACCTCTCTTTCCGCAGCTGCTCACGCTAACCACGGGACCACGGCGCTCCTTAGCACATTATCGTTTAATGTTGCTATGATGTGCATGGAATACTCAGTTTGTGTATTTTTGCTTATTTTTGTCATAGTTCCTCACAACTCCTTCCTGTTTTCTCGATTGATGTGTGTTCAGTTTTTCAAGGCCTATCCACTGTGCCAACTTATAACTAAATCTGAGGGGGGTGCGATGGGGAGGTTCCCTTGTAAGCACTTTTTTTTTTTTTTTTTTTTTTTTTCACTTGCCGCCCTGATTTTACGACCCACCACCTAAGTGCTTAAGGTGGGTCTATTTTGACCACTTGGCCGCTACGACCGGTGTGCGGACACTGATGTAGTTGATGAAACTCACACCAGTTCCCGCATCCGGTCGCACCGTTGCCCGTGTCCCGCCACGTGGAGGCGGGTCTGTGCTTTTTTTTTTTTTTGGCAGCTTTCCCAAAACCGATTTAACAAAAATTTTACAAAAATTAATTTTGAATTGGAAGAAGGAAATACAAGGAATAGTTTAGTCTGAAGAGGAGAAAAGACGATAGGAGAGGAAGAGATGATAGTCCCACCACCGTAGGGGACTGAGGATGAGCGCCTTGGCATTTATCTTCAAGCCTCTGATCCTCAGTCCCCTAACCTTAGCCTAGGAAGTTCTATTCTATTCTATTTATGGCGTTTGATATCTCTATTTATGTTCTATCTGGTTACTTGTATACAGGTTTAGAGTGCCGTGGTAGCTGATGACAATTGCGACGGTGCGCCGACACTGTTTATGTCTAATTTTATACATTAATCTATTGTCAGTTTTAGGTCTACTTATGTAAGTCTATTGCATGTCAGTTGTTTTATATTGAGACTTAGTTTAGTTCTTCCACACTATTGTGTCTGTCTGGGTGCTGCATATAGGTTTATTGTCTGTGTGGTCTTCTGTTCCTGTACTCTTTGTGGCATTCGTCAGAAATTTTGTCTGTTAGTGCGTTCAGTATGTCCCAAAGTTCAGGTGTTCTGATCGCGTCGTATATGTGTTCCTCTGTCTGTAAGTGTTGTATCCCAGGTGTGTTCCTGTGCTGTCTATATTCCCCGCAGAATAGGATTGTGTGTTCGGGGGTTCCCATACCTCCACATGTACACGTTGATGTGTCTCTAAGACTCACGCGATTTAAGTGCGTGGGATAAGGTCCGTGGCCAGTCAAGAAATGCACCATGCCGCGGCTAGGATCGGCATGTTTCATTCTTAATCTTTCCGTTATGTTCGGAAAAAATGTATAGACTCTCCGTCCCTTATCACTTGTGCCCCATTCCTGTTGCCATGTGTCGATTTTCCATTTTTTGAGGTCCCGCTTATTGTTCAGCGGGGAACCAGTCAATATGTTGACCTGGTCTAGTCTACCCATCTTTAACCAGTACAGAGCGGCCCGATATTTGATTGTGATATCTATCGGGAAGATTCCTAGCACGACACACAGTGCTTCAACTGATGTAGTGCCGAAGGCTCCCGATAGTCGCAGAAGGACGCTGCTCTGCCCTCGCCTAACCGCTGTTCTGTTTGTGACGAGGTTGAGTCTGTGCGCCCATGTACTGGCCACAAAGCTTAGCACTGATTCGAAGAGTGCGCAGTGGTAAGTTCGTGTGACTGACAGAGGAAGTCTGTATTGTCCTGAATTAATCCTTGCCAGTTTATGTAGTAATTTTTCTGCCTTGTTTGTTGTTATTCTGATATGTTCATGGAAGTTCAGCTTCTCATCTATGTATACGCCCAAGTAGCGGGTTACCGTCATTCTCTTTATGTTGTTGTTCTGTATTTTAATAGATGGATTGCGTCTGAGTTGCCCTTTGAGCAGTGTGTATGTTGTTTTGTTGCCCGCTATCTTGAGCTTGTTTGTGTTTCACCATTGTGTTATTGTTTGCAGTGTGCCACTCGCCTTCTCCTCTAGCTGGGCTTTTGTATTTGCTGAGATGACCACCAGTAGGTCATCTGCATAGGCGACAGCACCGTCTGTCCTCATATCCTCCTCCAGCAGTTGCAGGAGAGGTTCAAAAATTATGTCCCAGAAGATGGGTCCACAGATCGATCCCTGCGGACATCCCTTGGTAATTTTCCTTATTACCTTCCGGTTGCCCACGCGCCATTCCACTATTCTGTCTCTGCAGTAGTCTAAAAGACTGTTGTATAGGGCTGCGGGTACTTCCATCTGGCGTAACCTCAGAAACAGTGCTGGCCACCACAGGTTGTCAAATGCTCCTGCGATGTCTATCATGATTGCCAAGGAGTATGTTTTATCTGTGTTTTGTGTAATTTCTAAAGCTCTGTTTATTGCATCATCGATGCTTTTCCCTTTCCGAAATCCAAACTGGTGGGGATTCATTCCAAGTAGGGTTCTGTGAGCCTGCAAGCGGTCACACAGTAGCCTCTCTTGGATTTTTGCCATGGTGTTTATGAGGCATATTGGTCTGTAGGATTTCGGATCTGACTGGTCTCTGTCTGTTGATTTTCGTATGATGACTGCATTTGAGGTTTTCCAGACTGTCGGTACACGGCCTAGCCTTAAGGCGTCGTTTAGTAGTTCTGTTAAGTATGGGGTGATCTGTGGTGCTAGCCTCTTAAGCACTTCTGCATGGATCCTGTCGGGTCCAGGTGCTTTTTTATTCTTTAGCTCTCTTATCGCTACCGCAACTTCCTCGTGCGCAAAGGGACAGGTGACGGCTTCGGTGTTATACTGTTCATGAAGTTCTTGTCTGAGTGTGATCTGTTCCTGTGTGTCTGAGTCTGTGGCATCTTCCGGGAGGAGTTTGTTCAGCAGATATTGTGCTGTGTTTCTCCATCCCACTGTCATTGTGCCGTCTTCCTGCCGTAGCGTGCTTAATGCCAATGGGGTCTTTATTTTTTCTGTCAGGATCTTGTATTGTTCCCCCCAGATATTCTGTTGTGTGTGTGTGGTCAAGTAGCTCTCCCAATGTTGTTTCCTGGTCTGAAATAATGTCTTTTTGAAGAGTTCTTTGGCTTCCCTATATGCAGCTAGTCTTAGTAGTTTGTCTCTTTGTATCCATGTCCTCTGGTATAGTTTTCGTTTCCTTGTCATGTCACGTTTGAGTCTGGTTAATTCGTCTGACCATGGTGTTTCCCGTTGTTTGCTGTGTGTGTGCGTAGGTATTGCTGTTTCTTGTGCTGTTTGGATGATTTGTGTCAGTTTGTGTGCTCTGTAGTCCACGCTTCCCTGTATGTTGTATATATTCTCATTTTGAACAATTTGTTGTAGTCTGTCCCAATTAGCTCTTTTAAAGTTGAAGTGTGTGGTATTATGTGTGGTGCGATAATTGTTTGTTGTGAGACTTATTTCTATTATGTTGTGATCACTTGTGGTCAGAGAGTCGTGTATGGTCCATCTTTGCAGTCGTCCTAATGTTCTGTCATTCGCCAGAGTAATATCGATTTTGGTGGCAGATTCGCCTGGACCTCTGTAGGTCCGTCTTCATTTATAATATGTAGTTGTGTCTCCTGTATGACGTCGTTGACTTTCCGTCCTCTGTCGTCCGTTCTGTCCGAGTGCCATAGTGTGGATTTAGCGTTGATATCTGCACATATAATTAGGTTCTTATTTCTAGAGTACTCAGCAATGTCTTGTATCATATGTAGGTATGGCTCTATGTCGTCACTGTACTGTGCGTATAGTGATGAGACCACCCATGTGTCTCGACCCTTAGTTATTTCTGCTGTGGCCAGATGACTGTTACATAGCTGCGTAATCTTAGTGATATTTAAAGTTTTGTTGAGGACAACTATGGCAGCCTTGTAGTTTCTTCTGTCTGAGATTGTGACAGCGTCCCAGGGTAGGTTAGTTAAGTTTCCCTGGGTTGTCACATAAGGTTCTTGCAGGCAGAGAATATCCGCCTGCAAGTCCAGAGCTACTCGCGGCAGTTCTGCACTAACGAGTGTGCTTCTATTAGCATTAAGTTGTATTATTTTCATGGGTGTTTCACATGAAGGTAGAATTTGTGTCCTGTTTGCGAGTAGTCAAAGTCAGTTTTGCCATGTGCCCTCACTTGGTCCTTGTACACTTGGTGTGGGGTATATGTTTCCCCCCTCCGACTACTTGCTAGTATGACTAATTTTTCTAGCTCTGCTGGGTCTGTAGGTATGTTTGCGGTCTTTAAAGTCATTCTGTCAGATTGTTCAGTGGTCGGGAAGCATACATAGCTGCCTAGTGGGTGAAGTAGTCTGGTTAGCAGTCTTTGTGCTGTGATGAAAGTATCCTTATATTCTAGCCTACTTAGTCTTAAGTTTAGTTCTACATTGTTGTAGTCAGCATGCCATGGTGTTTGGCCGACTTTTCTCTTCTGCTCTTTTTCTACATATGGGATGATTCCGCTATATTTATCTCGAAGTGCAGATGTCACCGGTGTGGTGTCTTGTTCCGTCTTCAATGGTGGTGAGGCTGATGAGCTGTTACCTGCGGCTCTTCTTCTTTCACCTTTACTTTTTCTTATGTTTACACTACCTATTGCACTGTCGTCACCTTTCTTTTTGCTATCACTATCTGTACACTCATCGTCACTATCGTGATCACCCGTAAGTAGGTTTGTGTCAAGGACTACTACCTTTTTCTTATATGTCTCGTTACATCCGGTCATCTGTTGTGTTTCATTATGTTGTTGAGGTGTTATTCGTTGTTGTGTATGATCTGCAGGGTTAATTATCCCTCCAGATACAAAATTCACTGGTTTTATATGTCCTATACATCTTTTTGTATTATACCTTTTTGGTGTGTTGTCGTTTATTCTTTCTTCGCTGCTAGCTTTGGCATAGTCAGGTGTTGCGTGAGATTTCTGTGTATTGTCCATTTGTTCGTTTTCCGTGTGTTTGTTTAGGTTTACAGACTTGTCTGTGTTCGTGTTTGTTTGCGTGCTATTGTTTTGTATTTGATCGGTGTTGCTGTGTGCATTGTATAGCACTTCAAATTCCAGCTCGTCAATTCTCGCCTGCAGTGATTGCTGGTAGCTGACCCAGTATTGCATCTGTTTTTTAAGTTGTTTGGCTATGTTATAATGTATAGCTCCATTAAGTACCATGTCGTCGATGAAGTCCATGGTATTTATATAACTGTCATGTAATGCGTGCATGCCTTGAAGAGATGGGATATCGTCTGTGTGTGTGGGGTGAGTGGGAAGCAGTCCCATCTGCCTGCGCCAGCTTATAGCTCTTTGGTGGTTTCGATTAATGGTCGATGGTGATTTATAGTTCGTTTTTTGCATTCTTGATTGGGGCAGTGTTGGGCTGCTTTCATTCTCCATAATCGAAGCTCTGTAGCAGTCGATCTTGGAGGAATTTATGTGTTTGACAATCAAGACCTCTTCGTCTGGCACACAATTTGCCTCGGATTCTGCAGGGGATGCAGATGTCTTGTTCTGCTAGTTTGCACTGATTTCGTATGTGACCCTTCCCTTTGCAATTGGAGCACGTGATTTCGGTGTCTTTACACTGCTTTGTGGTGTGTCCAATATCACAGCACTTGTAGCAGGTGGGGACTTGGGCGAAATTTTTGACAGTTAGAGACTGGAAATCTATATAGACTCTATCCCGTTTTGTCAAAATTTTGTGCAGATTCGGCGTGACTTCAATAACTTGATGATTGTATCCCCGCCCTCTTGGTCCTGTTCGGAACTTGATTTTTGTCTCTTTCAGGAAAGCCTCTTTCTCAACTTCCTCACTAAGGTTCAGTTCATAGAGGCTTTCAAGAAAGCACTATGGGACTTAACTTCTGAGGTCATCAGTCCCCTAGACTTGGAACCACTTAAACCTAACTAACCTAAGGACATCACACACATCCAAGCCCGAGGCAGGATTCGAACCTGCGACCGTAGCAGCAGCGCTGTTCCAGACTGAAGCGCCTAGAGCCGCTCGGCCACAGCGGACGGCTAACAATTTATGATGTGAGTCACTTTGGTTAAGGTTCATTATCCTAGAGTCAAAGGTTTAGTATCAATCCTTGCAATCAATCCCAGATCCTTCGTCAACCGTCTCCGTAGCCCCGAAGCTGAGATAACTGACGCACACCTCTGAGGGAGCACTGGATTCGGATGTAGCCGACTCGAATGCTGCTGGTGGAAGAGATCGTCACCGC
This sequence comes from Schistocerca americana, assembly GCF_021461395.2. NCBI lineage: Eukaryota > Metazoa > Arthropoda > Insecta > Orthoptera > Acrididae > Schistocerca > Schistocerca americana. The sequence continues at coordinate 213,788,326 of NC_060125.1, read as the reverse complement.
AGGGATTTAGCCGTAAGAGGAGCAAAGGTAGTGACGAAAAGCTTCTGATCATAGACACTGAGACAATGTCTTGGAGTAAATTTCAAACTTTTCCCCAATCTGTGATGAAGTTGGCGCGTGAGAAACGGTTGGCCGAGACCTGTCAGTTGAATGTGAAAGTTCAGTAGCCTGTTTGGTGCTACTGGAGATGGTAGGTTATGTCCCTTCTCCCTTCTCTCATCAACATGCAACAACAACGTGACAGCACATTGCACACTGCACACATAGACATAACAGTCACATACTGTCAACAGATACACTTAAGTCCCGACTCTCAAATATCACTAGGGAGGGTCCACTGCGAGTGGAGGAAGGTATCTCTTGCCGATTAAGCTCTCGCAGCCAACTATACTAGACGATTCTTTCTTTTGTTTTGACATAAGGTTCAAACTGGATTTTGCTGCAGTTTTGCGGGATATAATTTCCTCATGCTACCTTGTACTACCAATACTATTTGCAATAAATTTCGCAGATCATATATCGTTAAATGTACCTACAAAATTATATCATAGCACCACACGTAGTTCAGGAGATATGACGTCATAAAAATGCGTGAAACACTGCCGCATTTTGCACGATGTTTATATTTGGTACTTCTTTGCCACTAACTCTATTTGCAACACACTTTGCACATCGTATCTACCGGGTGATCAAAAAGTCAGTATAAATTTGAAAACTTAATAAACCACGGAATAATGTAGATAGAGAGGTAAAAATTGACACACATGCTTGGAATGACATGGAATTTTTAGTAGAACAAAAAAAAAAAAGTACACCCCATATTGCTAGACGCGTGAAAGATCTCTTGCGTGCTTCGTTTGGTGATGATCGTGTGCCCAGCCGCCACTTTCGTCATGCTTGGCCTCCCAGGTCCCCAGACCTCAGTCCGTGCGATTATTGGCTTTGGGGTTACCTGATGTCGCAAGTGTATCGTGATCGACCGACATCTCTAGGGATGCTGAATGATAACATCCGACGCCAATGCCTCACCATGACTCCGGACATGCTTTATAGTGCTGTTCCCAACATTATTCCTCGACTACAGCTATTGTTGAGGAATGATGGTGGACATATTGAGCATTTCCTGTAAAGATCATCATCTTTGCTTTGTCTTACTTTGTGACGCTAATTATTGCTATTCTGATCAGAATGACAGAATGACAGCCATCTGTCGGACATTTTTTGAACATTTGTATTTTTTGGTTCTAATAAAACCCCATGTCATTCCAAGCATGTGTGTCAATTTGTACCTCTCTATCTACATTATTCCGTGATTTATTCAGTTTTCAAATTTACACTGACTTTTCGATCACCCGGTATATACAGGGTGTATCAAAATTAATGGCGTAAACGCATACAGTTGAAAGAACACGATACTAGAAGCAAAAAAAATCTCACTGAACACAGGGTCGAAAATGCATACCTTAAGAGCGACGAGCAATTTTTCATCTTCGATACTGTGAAACAAACCTCTTCTACTGCAATTTCTTTGCTTTCCATATTTTGGGAACTGGTAGTATGGACCAAAATAAGAAAAAAAGTCGAGTAAACATATGCTCTAAAATGCATTCCTTAAGAGCTATGAGCACTTGTTCATCTTTGCTACTTTGAAACACAACTCTTCTAACGATCAAGTGTTCGTAACTTTTCAATTTGGTGTTTCAAGGGGTTCCGTAGTCGAAGATTTACACCGTGTACAGGAAAAACGCGTACGAAAGTATGTGTTGAGTGATCATGGTAGGCGGTTATTGAAGGGGATTGCGAAGAAAAATAATGGGACGACAGCTGCAAAAGTCACTGCAGAACTGAATGTTGCACTCGCGAACCCTGTCAGCACCAAAACAACACTAATGGACTTCTACGAGCAGAGTTTGGCAAAGCGACTAGGAATTCAGAACCACTCATAAAACGTGGTGCTGAAGTCATAAAACCTGAGCTGTGGAGCAATGGAATACCGTTATTTGGTCGGATGACTCTTGATTTACGCTGTCTCCAACTTCAGGCCGTTTTTACGTCCAAGAGTGAAGTATTCCATGGGTCCTGTGGTTACTCTTCAAGGTCGTATTACTGCCAAGAATTATGTCACCATTTTGGCTGACTAGGACCATTCCATGGTACAATTTATGTTGCCCAACGGTCGCGCTGTGTTCCGAGACGACAGGACTCCTGTTCGTTCAGCTCACACAGTCCGGGAATCGTTTTGAGAGCACGATAACGACTTTTGCATGTCGCCTGGCCACGACAGCCACCAGATATCAATATTATTGAGTCTTTGTAATATACTTTGGAGAAAAGGGCTCGCGATCGCTATCCACCTCCATCATCGTTACCTCTACTTGCCCCTGTTTTGGCTGAAGAATGGCAAAAGATTTCCTTGAGAGGCATGCAGGACCTGTATTTATGGCTGCCGAGATGACAAGAAGCTCTTTTGAATGCCCGACGGGTTTCCTACACGGTATTAGGTTTCGTAATGCTTTGTATTTTTGATGTTTCCATATTTTTGTCCACTCACTGCACCTAATCTCAACACACCATTATTATTATTATTATTATTTACATTACTGTTTCTTTCAAAAGAAACGTGATTCGTTGTAGTGATACAAGGATTTGGTGGACGACAAGAAAGTAAAAATGAAGAGAGTGGAATGCAGTACGGTGGTCTGCAACACATAATCAACGCTACAGTGATTAAGTAACCTCATCACACTTAAACTAACATGAAAATCAACGCAAAGTATTCTACGCGCAACCTAAGCCTACGCTACAGACAGGCGTGCCTGGAGTGTAACATGTTACATCACTCTTTGCCAGTATGCATCGCCCCACCTGTGGCACTGCACAGCACGGTTGTCGGAGGTGTGCTGTGCCTGACCGTTAAAGCAGCAACACTGCGCAAAATGTCATGAACACTGCATAGGTAAGCTCTATACAAGGTCCTTGGCCACAACACAGGATGACCGCATTCTGGTCTACATGGCCGCGTTAAGTTGGACCACAGTTTTGCCTCAATATAGGAGCACTACGTAGGTTGTGGACCTGTTTGTGTCGACACTGCTGTGAGCGAGCTCCTGACACGCACCATTGTGCTTACCTCCATATTCCACTAACCAATTCAGACTGCACCGCTCACGAAACGCCGTTGTTGTGCTGAGTGGAACAACGAAATTTCTTCACAACACCTTCACTTCCAGGCTTTTTTTTCCTGCGAATTGATCTCCTCTTTCAACCTCTCTATTCCAGAGAAGTACTTGTACCCAGCATCCTCTATTCTTTTTGGACATATTACAATTACTTTCTTCCCATATATTTTTTCCCTGCAGCTCTCTTTAGTATCAAGGAAGTTATTCCCTGATGTCTTATGGGGGGGGGGGGGGACTTAATGAGAAACATACATTATTTAAAGGATGCACCAAATTCACAATTTTTGAGATATGGCATTGCAATTTTGTACCATGTTTTACATGAAATTAAAACATTTACTGTTAAGTTCCTTAGATTACATATATTTAACTTTTCTTATTGAATTTAAAAAATTTGTTTTCAGAACTTAATATATATTCCTTTCCCACAGAAACTGTTCTAGAGATTTCTACGAAATTTTCTCTGTTTTGTATCTTTGCATGTAGTAAGCTTCTCTCATGAGGTTTTTTTGAGTGTATCAAATAAGAGAAGGTACGTAAACGTTAAAAAAAAAACGAAATTATCGGGAAATGCAATTTAAAGTTCAACCTAAAGTTTTTTCTTATGTTACCTCTTCAGAAGACCCCAGTTTTGCACTCAGGATCCTCTTCCCTTCAAGATTTTCCTTCTGGTTTCTTGTTTTCTGCTTTTTTTCCTTTACCTGGTCTTTAACTGACTTTTCAGCTGCAAATAGGCGTTGTAAATCTATTTTTTTCAAGATGTCTTGAGTGAAATTCCCTATCTTCATCCTTCCTAGGTTCCCATCATGAAATACAAGAACGTCATCATAAGTTACAATTCTGTCAACTGTAGCAGACGAAAATTTGGTTTGAGGGTATTGTGTCTATATGTGTTGATTTAGAGATTTATTTTGACTCTTCGTTCTGCCACGAAAACACTTCTTCAGAAGTTCAGAATCGCCCAGAAACGTGTAGGTGCCCTTGGAAACATCCAGGATGCAATTTGGAAGCCTCTCCTCGCGTATGTAGGAGTTGTTACTCCTCTGAGCCTGTAGATATTGAAGTGTTGCATCCACAGTGGGCGTGGCTGGAAGATGGCGTCATATATTTAATCATTTTTCAGGTACTACGGATGCGATTTCGTCACTTAAACTTCGGTAGCTTATTGTCCACGAGTTCTACTAATAAATAAAAAATGAACCGAAAATAGATATTTTCGATCAATTTCATGAACGTCCACCATAAACATATATGGTGTCAGTCTGTCCCTTCATCTTGTCAGTTCTCTGTTATGTTCCTTTACTAGCTGATTGTGCAGAGAAATTAATTTCTTATCATAAAGTGATAACATGTCTATAGTTGGCAACATACAATTAATTTAAGTCACCTGTATCCTCCTTAGAGCTGCTAGTGCAAGTGCAGAGTGCCTAGTCGGAACGGACGAGGTTTAATCATCCTGAGGCATAGTTAAAAGAGATGAAGTGTTACCCAGAACAGATTAGGAGTACTTCTTTAAGGGTGCAACTGGGTGCATCCAGAAAGGTTTGTTTGACTGTCAGACAACATTGGTGGAAAGGAAATGTGATCGTCTTAGAAATGTAAGTTTGCAACCAATAAACTAGGTTTAAGAAGACTTTCTGAAGGAAGCGTGCATCAGGTAGCATGTCCAGCTCTCTACTAACGACCATGCATAACACGCATAATGCTGGATTTTCTGTTGGATGTGCTCTGGCTGGTTTTCTTGTTACTCTGCATATTTAGCTTTTGGACTCAATGTGGATATGATTTTGGATTTGTAATTGCTTGCAGATGATACGACCATTGTTGTGAGGCCAAGCAAAGAACCATCAAAAGAAAAAAAAGTAAATGACGTTTCTGAGAATGTTACTGATTAGCCTTGCTCAAATGGGACAATTTTAAACATAAATAAAAACAAAGCCCATCCAGTTTCATACTGTCAGAAACATCCCGCCGCCTCCTATTAACGTCGTATGTTAACAAGAAATAACATGCAGGATAGAAGTTCTAACTTCTTAGGTGTGCATAATGACGAAAACAAACTGGAAAAACATATAACAGACCTGATGAAACGCTGAGCAATGGCTACTTTATCCATAAGAATAATTGACAAGTTTGGAGAGCCAGAAGATGGCAAGTTAAAATATGTTGCATGTTATCATTCACTGACGGTTAACGGAAGAATATTGTGCGATATCTCCTCACACAGGTAGAAACTAGTCATTGTAGAAAATAAAGTAATTAATATTTTGTGTGGGATTCCCACCTTCCACGCATCTTTTTAAGGATTGAGTTTATTAACTACAGCCTCCGAGAACAACTATTCACTTATGCGATTTGTTACTAACATTTCGTTTGAGAGTAACGTTGATACTCACAAGTACACCACTAGAAGAAAAGATTATTTGCATTTCCCTCTAGCGCATATAACTTTGGCACTGAATGGGGTGAAATGTGCAGCTATAAAATTTTTGACAATCTATCCATGGAAATGAAATGTTTGACAGTTCGCAGAATTGTTTTCAATTGTAGGACAAAGATGATTCTCTTTAACAGGTTTCTCTACACCACTGAGGAATGCTTGAGTAGGAATATTAGGATGGTGTATAAGTTCGTAAACTTTTGGTTTTGCATGTCGGTATTCTGGTTACTATGGGTTTATTTATCGATTGTCTTCTATTATCTGTAGTTCACGGTTGCTACTTCAGTTCACGTCATTTTGTCATATGGAGATAGTCCTTGGAGCCGTAGAGGCCCGAAAATGGAGTGCCAAGTGGAGAAATCAAAACATTTCCGATATATTCTTCTGTTTGAGTTCAGTACATGGGTGCCAGCAGCGGAGGCAGTCAGAAACATTTGCGCCGTGTGTGCGGATAATGCCATTGGACAGAACATGGCAAGAAAATAGTTTTCTCATTTTCAGGAGGATCATTTTGACTTGAGTGACCGTACACAGTCAGGAAGGCCTTTGTGATTTGGTGAAAGTCATTTAAACGCATTAATCACAATGATACACGTCCGTTGTGCTCGAGAACTGACAAATGTGATGAATTGTGATCATTTCACAATCGTGCGACATTTGCGTGCAATGAGAAAGGTTTAAAAATAGTGTATGGGCACCGCATGCTCAAAGCCAAAATAAAAAAAATCTTCGGCCGGCCATACGTGCATCTCCGCTTGCTCGTCGTCACTTGGCTCGTGAACAACACCGATCATTCCCATGCTCTATCATTATCGGTGAACAGAAATGGTGTCTTTATGCTAACATAAGGAAAGGAAAGGAATGCTTGAACCCCCTCCAAAAAAAAAGAAAGAAAAAAAAAGCAACTTTCCGTAGCAACACCTGAGCTCATCGGCGAAAGTCAATGTAATACATCTAGCAGAACAGCGACGATTTAGTGCACTTCGAATTGCTTCCCCGAGGTATAACCATCACTGCTGACATCTACTGTCAATATCTGAGACGTCTTGCAGACGTAATCCAAGAACAACGAGTAGGAAGACTGCGTGATGTGATGCTATTCCACGCCCGTCCACTTTCTGTTAAACTGACAAAAAACGCTATATCTGAACTTTTGCCCTCAGATTTCCACCTTTTCCGCTGTCTATCGAACAGCCTTCAAGGAACTTCCTTTCTGGACGAAAACGCGCTCCGAACATGGCTCGAGAAGTTCTTCCCCTCAAAATCATTTGATTTCTACAGTCGCGGTATCGAAAAGTTACCCCGGCGTTGGCGGCCTGTTGCGAATAGTGAAGGAGAACATATTATTGATGACTAAAGTCTCCCTTATGTGTATCTGTCATGTTTATTAAACTTATGGAGAAAAAGGTACGAACTTATGCACTAACCTAGTAATTAGCAGTTAATAGAGAAAATAACCCATAAATAGATATATATTTATTTTCCATCAACTTTTTAAAAATTATTTGTTCTATATTTATTCAGTTGAAGCACTCCGCTGCGCGGAGTGGTCGCATGGTCTTGGGCGCCATGTCACGGATTGAGCGGCCCCTCCCGCCGGAGGTTTGAGTCCTCCCTCGGGCATGGCTGTATTGTTCTTAGCATAAGTTAGTTTAATTAGTGTGTAAGTCTAGCGACCGATGACCTCATCAGTTTGGTCCCTTAGGAATTCACAAACATTTCAACATTTGGAAGCACTCCACAGCAGAATGTTTATCGTGGATATGAACATGTATTATTTTGTATTTGTGGGCATTGTACAAATAAATTATGGTGTATCCGCAACTCAACACCACTCATGTATATTTCACTTAGTCCATAAGTATGCGTATAGCGGAAGGCCGTAATGCACTAATGAGTCCAGAGGCGGCGCTTATGCAGCAGTGGATGACCAGTGGGTAATGATGATGATGGTGCTGATCATGATGATGATAACGTCATGTCCCTGTCTAAGAGTGGCACATCAGACATCTGCAAAGAAAGTCTTTTCAGACCAAGAGTAGAAATGTCTGAGTGAAGAAGACACGACGCTATCGGGGCTCTCAGACGATCTAAATACGTAAACACAGGTGCAGTGGCTCACCACGTGGAAGCAAGAATCGGAAACTGGACCCGGTCGGCCCTGGACGAGAGTGTGATGCAACTCGGCCATGCCACGGTCAGCAACCGGTCTGGGCCGAGATGTAGCTAATGGGGACGATACGAGCACGGCGCTTTCTGTTACAGGGCTGTTTCTCGACAAATCTTGCAATGCATCTTTCTCGGTAGTGCGGGAAAAAAGCACGGCTCCTGCCTTTCACGAGGTCGAAATGCTTCACCTTTTGGTCTAGGTAAAGTCAACAAAAAATACAGCGACAAGATAAGAAGTATCTAGCAACCACTACCACACGCATTGTCTGATCAAAAGTATACGAATACACCAATGTAATGTGGAGTTGACCGCCACACGTCATGTGAGACAGACTAATCAGTATAAAAATCAAGGCTCATGCGATACTCAACTTGTCTTTTTCTCACATGATGTACTGCAAACAGCGGATGAAGGGCAGCAGGAAGATTCCATATTTATAGATTTCTGAAAAGCATTTGATACGTCAGCCCAGTGCAGACTGTAAAGGAAGGTACGTGCATATGGAGTAGGTTCCCAGATATGTGAGTGGCTCGAAGACTTCTTAAGTAATAGAACCTAGTATGTTGCCCTCGGCGGCGAGAATTCATCCGACACAAAGGTATCGTCAGGATTGCCCCAGGGATGTGCGATAAGACCTCTATTATTCTTTTTATATACGTATATGATCTGACGGAAAGAATGGACAGAAATCTGCAGTTGTTTGCTGATGATGCTGTGGTGTACGGGAAGGTGTAGTCGTTGAGTGAGTGTGAGAGGATACAAGATGAGGTTAGACAAAATTTCAATTTTGATGAATAGCAGCTAGCTGTAAATTAAGAAAAATGTAAGTTAATGTACTCGTAGATGAGTGGGAGCAAATCAGTAATATGTGAATACAGAATTAGTAGTGTACAAATTGACACAGTCATGTCGCTTAAATATAGCGATATGAAATGGAACCAGCGTGTGAGGATTGTAGTAGGGAAGGTGAATGGTCGACTTCGGTTTATTGGGAAAAATTTAGGAAAGAGTGGTTCACCTGTAAAGGAGTCTACGTATAGGGCGCTCGTGCAACCTATTCTTGAGTAATGCATTGGTATCCGTACCAGGTCGGATTGGATGAAGACATCGAAGCAGTTCAGAGGCGGGCCGCTAGATTTGTTATCGGTAGGTTCGAACAACACGTAAATGTTACGGAGATGCTTCAGGAATTCAAATGGGGATCAGTGGAGGGAAGGCCACGTTCTTTTCGAGAAACACTCTTGAGAAAATTTAGAGAATCGCCATTTGAGGCAGACTGCAGAGCAGTTCTACTGTCGCCAACATAAATTTCGTGTAAGGACCACTAAGATAAGATACGAGAAATTAGGGCCCACACACAGCACATGAACAGTCGTTTTCCCCCCGCTCTGTTTTCGAGTAGAAGAGGGAAGTGACTAGTAGTGGTACAAGGTACCCTTGCCCATGCACCGAACGGTGGGTTCGGGAAGAAGTATGTGGATGTAGACGTAGAAAAGGAGGCGGAGAGTAGTTTGTTTGCAGTAGAGAAGCAATAATCAACAGAGTGGGCCGATTAGCAGGGTTCAGTGATTTCGTACGTGAACTAGTCATTGGATGTCGCTTGCGTAAGAGCTCTATCAGGAATATTCAAATTTTTCTTAAGCTACCCAAGTCGATTGTTGTTAATTTGATTGCGACGTGAAAACGCAGACGGACAATCACAGCTAACATAAGACCAGGCTGACGAAGTGCACTGTTGCGGAGGATGATTATAACAACAAATCTCATGAAATCAGCCTAATATAATTAGTGGAAAGATTCATTCGCGAGTTCAAAAGGGCTACCACGGCAGCCGAGCTAGCATAACGACCGTGCGTAGGGATTTAAAAAAAAAGAAGGGGTGCAATGGTCGAGCAGCTTCTCGTAAAAACCACACGTTTCTGCAGTCAGAACTAAGCGACGTGTGAAGTGGTGTGACAAGCGACGCCACTGAACGGTGGATGACTGTAAACGAGTGATTTAGAGTGATGGATCTCTATGTATCTTGTGGTAGTCCGACGGAAACGTCTGAGGTTGGCGAATGCTTTGAGACCGTTACCTGCCAACGTGTATAGCGCTAACAGTGAAGTATGGAGGAAGCGATGTTACGGTGTGGGATGTGTTCATCATGGTTAGTTTGCGGTGCCCTCATTCCACTTAAGAAAACACTAAATGTAGACTGATAACACCATTTACAGCATCGTGTACCGTATACAGTAGAGAAACGTTTCCGAGACAATGTTTGTTTGTGTAAGCGTGACAGCCCCCCTGTCATAAAGCAGCATCTCTGACGCAGTGGTTAGTGTTTAAAAAACATTCCTGAACTGGACTGGCCGATCCAAAGTCCCGACCTGAACCCAATGGTAAACTTTTGGGATGAGTTAGACATCGACGTCGCTCAGCGTCCAACATCACTACCTTCTCTGGTTTCGGCTATTGAGGAACAACGGGTTGCCATTCCTCCATAGACATTCAAACTCCTCATTCAAAGTGTCCCCACGAGAGTTCAAATGCTCATAAAGGTGAAGAGTTGACACGCTCCATATCACTGTCCACTAATAAGCATCCACCTACCTTTGATCAGACAGTGCATTTAATTTATATTTCGAAGAGGCAATGAGGGAAGTAAAGCACTGTTTTGAAGTTGAAGTTGTTAGTCACGGATGGAAAGTCAACTTGGTATAGTTGGCTAATGATGTTGCAGTAATTGCCGAAATAAATATAAACTAATCGTGAGCGTAACGAAATGGAACGTGTGATACCTGGTGGCTACAATTGCTACATATTATAGACACGTATATATGCATGCATGTACGTATGTTCCACATCTCCTCCTAAACCAATGGATGATTTCAACGAAACTTGGTACACATATCACTTACTGTCTGGGAAGATCCGCTGTAGGCATAAATCACCTATGGGGGTGAAAAAGAAGTGTAGCCCACGATGCACAAATACCCAAACTTTATTCATCCAGTATTAGAGAATGTGAGCAATTAGTAACCTGCAACAATCTATATACATAATTAGAAATCTATAGGAAACTTTTCCTCGCTAACAAACCCCACAAAACGAAGAAAGGATTTTAGCGCTTGCTGCATTTCGCTGTGTATTCAGTAAAACTACCGCATCACGCATGACTTTTTAATTTATTACTTCTTTACTACCAAATTTACTGCAGACAAATTTTTCAGCCAGTATTCACATACATCGCTGAATGTGAATGCAAAATTGATTCACTGTACACGACATAGTTTAGGACATACCTGTATGACATAATAAACGCTGAGATGGGCGAATAAGCGCATCGTGCATGACAGTTGAAACAGGTGAAATTTGTTTCTTGTTAGCTACGAACTCTTTTCGCAAGGCATTTTCACGTCCAGTATCCACATATACCTCTGAATGTAACTACAAAATTATATCACTGAACGACACAAACGTCAAACCTCCTGTTGGGGTGGGGGTAATAGTGTGGAGAGAGAAGAGGGAGGAGACGATGAACAGACAGAAAGGAGGAAGGAGTATATGGAAAGAGAGAGGATGGGGAGAAACGATCACCACGATAAAATAAGGGAAATCAGAGCTCATACAGAGAGATATAGGTGTTCGTTCTTTCCGCGCGCTATACGAGATTGGAATAATAGAGAATTGTGAAGGTGAAACCTTCGCCAGGCACTTAAATGTGATTGCAGAGTATCCATGTAGGTGTAGATGTAGATGTAGACAGAGAAAGGAAAGAGGTGGAGATGGGAAGAAGGAGAAGGGGGATGAGATACACACAGAGAGAGTGAGAGAGATGGAAGGAGGAGATGGGCAGGAGAGGGGAGGATGAATGAAAAGAGGGGGAAGGAGCAGATGGATAGAGAGAGTGGGGAGGAGCAGATCGAGAGAGATTGTGTGGAGGAGATACGGGCAGAGAAAGTGGGAGACGGACTACTAAAATTGGAATAAATACATACCTGGACAATGCTAGGTACTCAGCTTGTATGAATATAAACAAAAATTAAATAATATGCTAAAATTGAGTACGAGAGTCTTGAAGCGGTTGTAACGGTTCGTCTGTTGACTGTTAGTACATAATTTCAATCCTAGTGCAGATTATTATGATAGTGAATATGTCGAAGAATGTTGCGGGAACGGATAGGCAGAACCACAAGTTGTGGATTTGTCGTGTGTGAATAAAACTGTTGTAGAAAAGGTATCTCTACAACATGTGGTATCCAGAAGCGCTGGAGGAAATACGAGTACCTAGTCTAGATTGCGTACGTGGCGACAACAGGAGGACAATACTCCAACAACCATGGAGTGTCGGTATGCAAGTGCTGCTGAACATGAAATAAATATAAACCTTGTTAACACCAGCCTTGCGTTTATACAATGTGGTGACAAAATGCGTGAGACTCCTCCCAATATCGTGTCGGACCTCCTTTAACCCGACTTAGTGTGGCAACTCGACGCAGCATGGACCCAACAAGTCGTTGGAAGTCCCCTGCAGAAATACTGTGGCATGCTGCATGTACAGCCATCCATAGCTGTGAAAGTGTTTCCGGTATAGGATGTTATGCTCGAACTAACCTCTCTATTGCGTCCCATAAATGTTCGATGGAAATCATGTTTGACGATCTGGGCAGCTAGTTGTATCGCTCACGTTGTCCAGAATGCTCTTCAAACCAGCTGGGAACAATTGTGGCCCGGTGACATGACATTATTGTTTGGGAACATGAAGCACATGAATGGCTGCAAATGGTCTTCAAGTAGCCGAACATAAAAATTTCCAGTCAATATCGGTTCAGTTGAAGCAGATTCATTCCGTTCTATGTAAACACACCAGCCACTACCAGCTTGCACAGTGCCTCGTTGGCAACTTGGGTTCCATGGCTTCATGTGGTCTGCGCCACACTCGAACCCTACCATCAGCCATTAAGAACTGAAATCGGCACTTATCTGACCAGGCCTCGGTTTTCCAGTCGTCTAGGATCTAACAGATATGGTCACAAGCCCAGGAGGGGCGGCGCTACAGGCAATGTTGTGCTGTTGGCAAGGGCATTCGCCACGGTTATCCGTTGCCATAGCCCATTAACGCCACATTTTTGCCGCACTGTCCAAAGGGACTGTTCGTCGTACGTCCCACACCGCTTTCTGCGGTTATTTCATGCAGAGTCTGTTGGTACCGATAACTCTACGCAAACGCCCCTGCTCGTGGTCGTTAAGTGAAGGCCGTCGACCACTGCGTTATCCGTGGTGGGAGGTAATGCCTGAAATGGGGTATCCTCAGCACACTCTTGTCACTGTGGATCTCTGAATATCGAATTCCTTACCGATTTACGTGATGGAATGTCCCATACATATAGCTCCAATTACCGTTCCGCTTCAAAGTCTCTTAATTCCTGTCGTATGGCAATGATCAAGTCAGAAACCTTTTCGCATGAATCACAAGTGACGGCTCCACCAATGCACCGGCCTTTTATACCTTGGTACGCGATATTACGGCCATTTATATATGTGTACATCGCTATCCCAAGACTTCTCAGCGTATACCTGATTGACTGACGTAATACTTTCCTACGGCGCCAGATCAAGACTTTTATTAGATTGCATCTTGAATTAATATTGAAACATGTTGAGACTAGGTAGGGAAATACTAGGCGCAGTGTAACTAGCAGGCTATTCTCTGAGCTTTAATGTTAGGCTCCTATTCCAAGTGATCTTACCTGGATCGGATTTAATATTTTTTGTCCGTTCAGGGTCGTGTGTGTGTGTGTGTGTGAGCAAACAGACAGTTCGAAAAGCAATCTTAATCACTCGACGTGTGTTGTACAATAATAAAAAATAAACTATTATTATTTAATATTATTGGATATTCATATGAAGACACAGTTTTGTAGGATATGGTACGATTGCGTTATTAAAAGTGTTCTGTGCTTATTTTTACCTTTTTTGCTATCAGACTTCACTTACATTTCAATTGTAGCTGGAGGTGGCGGACTTCGAGAACACTGGCGCTTGTCATGATCAAGAAAAATCTTCCTTATACGATTTTCACTTCACTTCAATAAATAAAAAATACTTTATACTGTTGTTCAATATACTATTATTCATGCACACATATGATACATAGAACTCGTAATACTTCATATTTAAAATAGCCACACAGAAGGTGGATAGAGGCAACGATGGCGATTATAAGCAGAAGCACCACAAGTTGATGCATTTTCCTGCTTCCGAAGTAAAATACGTAAAGAACATAGATTCAGGAAAGACTTAGCCCCAGGGACTGCATATAGTTGGCACGTGACATGAGTGGAGAAATTGACCAACCCTATCTTAGGGTTGATGACCAAAATGACAACAACAGCAAATGCATGTAACTCCGCCATGGTAAGAATAAATTAATACGCATTTATTGACATGGTTTAGCAAATAAGGTAGATATCAATTACAAACTCTAGTTCCATGTGGCATTGTCGACTAGCATAATGCAACAGGATTTCGTCTCCGTTACGGTTCTCACAATCACATTGTTATTATTATTATTGTTATTATTATATCAGTGCTCTTGGCATGACAGCGCAATCGCAAAGATTGCAGGAATTGAACTTAAGAGTTACTATAAATTACTCTAAATTGAAATAATAAATGTATCAGAGTATTTTCAAAAGATACAGAAACATCTGAAAATCATATTCAAGCTAACGTATTCCCTGTTCTCTGCGGAACACTATAAAGTTAGGTTTCACGTTGGAGGGTGGTATCGGTCTTTCCACGTATGCCTGCGTTAAGTGTTTATGTTGTTGTGGCTCGAAACATGTTATATTCGAGAGTTGATCCATCGTCAATGTGCTGGAGTGGCAGATAATTGCAAATATTATCATACTGTAATTTTTGCTCAATTTCATACAATGTATCTCAAAAAAGAAAGCAAAGCCGATGATGCAACATTCTAGTGACGCTAGATGTCAGGCAGTGTGCTAGAGAGAAGAAAGCCACGAAATAAAGGAAAACGCACAAAAGGAAAGAAAAAGCTCATTATAGCTCACGGTACTCGTCGGCAAAAGTTATTGAAAGAAGATGTTAGATAATTTCTGTAGAAATTAGTATTTAAGAGTCAACGTTCTTTTTCTTTTGTGAGCCTTTAAATTGAATGTGCTGTGTTCTATTGCCTGAATATATTCAAATCCTTTGCAGAAAATTAGATAATGTGTATAGCTCAATGTACAGTCAAAAGCAGTGCAGTGAGGCTGTTGCCTCCTGTCTTGAATAACTGAAATTAGACTGGAAAGAATAATTAGTCAAATGCTTCATTAAATGACAGAGTTCATGGGGCACCTTAAGAACAAAATCTCCATATGCCATTGAGAACAGGGAACACCTATCTCATGTTCCATGATATATATCATTATTATACAAAAACATAATGCATGATTTTGGGAAATCATCATCATTCCGGCGTTGTGTCCAGTGATCTACTTTTCCCCCACACGTAATTTGACTGATGCAAAGACGTAGTATTTATTATTAATGTGCTGCCATAATATCGCGGGATCGAATCGTATAACTAATCATACCATGCGTGTTCATCCGTATGGCTGAGTCTAAGCAAAGAGATTTTCACAACATGACAGCATGGCAGAGTGGAGCTATCTTACATGCGATAGTAAAGAAACTATTTAGAAATTACAATGAAATGAATACCCTTACCTGCATACAGGAGTTGATATAAAGAAATTATTTAGGTTGAGTAACGTAATTAAGAGATATGTTGGACATAGTTTGTATATTAATCACAAAACAATGAAAATAAATCACGGAGACCACATTGGTATTCAGTGCAGGTAATATGAACCAAGATATTTGGAAAAGGTAAAGAAATTGCATGTTCTCAAGAGGCGACTCCCAAAAACACAACAAATAATTTTTTTAACGCAGGAGGAGGACGATAAGTTTTAATCTATAAATACATTACTCAGTCCTATAATCAGCTTCCATTCCATGAAAAATGAGGACTCTATGAGCCATTGCATCATCATGCTTAAGGACACCACTTGTTATAATTCTCTGCAAGGTTCTGTATGTAGAATGATTTCAAAATAACTGTGCGAATATTTAGACCAAAAGGCAGAAATAAACTTTACGTCACCTGTTATTCTCCACAGCACGTAACTGTAAAAATCTCTTCCAGAATGTCCAACATTCCAGCATTCCAAATCAGCTAGCGTCAACGTCAGCCTACACCAGAGCAAGCAGAACAGAAAAGAATATATTATCAAGTGGGCTGAGGCATGAATATGAATCTGGACTGAGTAGGGAGGCGGGGTAGGGTAGTCCGTGTAGTTGGGCAAAGCCAGTGTACCAAGGTGGCACAGCTGTTAGTGCAGCTGTATAGTGAGCAGAAGATCCGGTTTCGAATCCTGGCCTTGGTACAAATTTTCTTTCGTCGCTTCAGTCTGTATACATACATCATAGAATAGAATGGCCTGAGTCCATTCAAACTATCCTGCTGTTAGTTCAAGCTCCACAAATATTTGTATTGGCTTACGGCGTTCCAACACACCAAAGATACAAGCATATACCAGGTTAAACACAAAGAGATAGTTGAAAGATCTTGGCTCAGCTAACAGAAGCTACCACAGTGTGAATTAGTAAAACAGTCTTTGCAAAGATTAACTTGTGATTTTATAAAGCAAAAATACTACATGCAAAAATAAAGGGCTATTGAACAGGCACCCCGCCCCCCCCCACCTCCTTGTTAATTAGAAAAAATTTGCAATATGCTCAATAGAAAACCACCAGCAGTCATTACGAATTGGTAAAAGACATCTTACCATATTTCTAGAATAAGAAAGATATTTAATAATGAAATAATTAATTAAAATGGTTTCTTGTTTGTGAATTAAGCCAAGATATCTCATCATGGCAGGGCCTGTTGGCTTGATATAATACAATGTTAAGCCACGACTTCTCAAATTAAAATATCCGTGACTGTAACACAATATTTAACTTACAACATCGCGCAACTTTCGGGTTCGTTATAGTACAATATTAATGTCTACATTTAAGTGATTACTCTGCTATTCACAATAAAGTGCCTTTCAGAGGGTTCAATGAACCGCTGTCTCTCTACCGTTCCACTCTCGAACGACACGCGAGATAAACGAGCCCTAAAATATTTCTGTGCGAGCCCTGATTTCTCTTATTTTATCGTGATGATCATTTCTCCCTATGTAGGTGGGTGCCAACAGAATGTTTTCGCAATCGAAGAAGAAAACTGGTGACTGAAATTTCATGAGAAGATCCCGTCGCAACGAAAAACGCCTTTGTTTTAATGATTGCCACTCCAATTCACGTATCATGTCTGTGACACTATCGCCCCTATTTGGCGATAATACAAAACGAGCTGCTCTTCTTTGTACTTTTTCGATGACATCCGTCAGTCCCACTTGATGTGGATACCACACCGCACAGCAATACTCCAGAACAGAGCGGACAAGCGTAGTGTAAGCAGTCTCTTTAGTAGATCTGTTGCATCTTCTAAGTGTTCTGCCAATGAATCTCAGTCTTTGGATTGCTCTACCCACAATATTATCTATGTGATCGTTCCAATTTCGGTTGGTTGTAATTGTTATCCCTAAGTATTTAGCTGAATTTAAAGCCTTCAGATTCGTATGTCTTATCGAGTAATCGAAATTTAGCTGCTTTCTTTTAGTACTCAAGTGAATAACTTCACACTTTTCCTTATTCAGAGTCAATTGCCGCTTTTCGCACCATACAGATATCTTATCTAAATCATTTTGCAAGTCGTTTTGATCATCTGATAGCTTTACAAGACGGTAAATGACAGCATCATCTGCAAACAATCTAAGACGGCTATTCAGATTGTCTACTATGTCGTTAATATGGATCAGGAACAAAAGAGGGCCTTCCTTGGGGAACGCCGGATATTACTTCTGTTTTACTCGATGACTTTCCGTCTATTACTACGAACTGTGACCCTTCTGACAGGAAATCACGAATCCAGTCGCACAACTGAGGCGATACTCCGTAGGCACGCAGTTTGGTTAGAAGACGCTTGTGAGGAGCGGTATCGAAAGCCTTCTGGAAACCTAAAAATATGGAATCAATTTGACTTCCCCTGTCGATAGCACTTTTTACTTCATGAGTATAAAGAGCTAATTGTGTTTCACAAGAACAATATTTTCTGAAACCGTGCTGACTATGTGTCAATAAATCGTTTTCATCGAGGTACTTCATAATGTTCGAATACAGTATATGTTTCAAAATCCTACTGCAAATCGACGTTACTGATATAGGCCTGTAATTCAGCGGATTACTCCTACTTCTCTGTTTGGGTATTGGTGTGACGTGAGCAATTTTCCAGTCTTTAGGCACGGATCTTTCTGTGAGCAAGTGGTTGTATGTAACTGCTAAATATGGAGCTATTTAATCAGCATACTCTGATTGGAACCTGACTGGTATAGAATCTGGACCGAAGGCCTTACCTTTATGAAGTGATTTGAGCTGCTTCGTTACTCTGAAGACATCTACTTCTATGTTTCTCATCTTGGCAGTTGTTCTTGGTTGGAATTCAGGAATATTTACTTCGTCTTCTTTGGTGAAGGAGTTTCGAAAAACCGTGTTTAATAACTCTGCTTCAGTGGCACTGTCATCCGTGACTACACCGTTGTTATCGCGCAGTGAAGGTATTGATTGCGTTTTGCCACTGGTGTGCCTTATGTATGTCCAGAATCTCTTTTTCTGCTAGATTACGAGACAGAATTTCTTCGTGGAAATTATTAAAGGCATCTCGGATTGAAGTACGTGCCATATTTCGAACTTCTGCAAGTTTTCTACTCAGTGACACTAATTATAGTTTATATGATAATGAAAAATAATGAGGAAACATGAATTGATTCCTAGTTCTAAGGAAGTAAAGTGCTCGAATCCGGTCGAACCTTAAAAAAAGCTAACTGTTTTGGGTAGCTGACTCATTTATGTTATACACTGAACAAACTTTTAAGTAGGGCATAAAATAGCAATGAACTGAAATACTTGTTTAAGCGTAGGATTGAAATCAATTACTTAAGATAACATACAACATTTTACTCTCAAATGTGAAGGAAAAAAGATTATATTTAAATATACAATGATAATATCAAGCCGGCCGAAGTGGCCGTGCGGTTAAAGGCGCTGCAGTCTGGAACCGCAAGACCGCTACGGTTGCAGGTTCGAATCCTGCCTCGGGCATGGATGTCTGTGATGTCCTTAGGTTAGTTAGGTTTAACTAGTTCTCAGTTATAGGGGACTAATGACCTCAGCAGTTGAGTCCCATAGTGCTCAGAGCCATTTGATAATATCAAAAATATTAGTTTACCTCAGCCGGTAAAGTCATGATGACGGTCTTCTACGACTCCGAAGGGATTATTTTGTTTGATGTCCTCCCTCATAGTGCAACGATCAACACTGAAGTGTACTGTGCTACCTTCAGGAAACTGAAGAAACAACTTCAGCATGTTGTCCCCACAAAAATGCAACCGAACTTCTTCTTTTCCCTGACAACACAAGGACCCATACAAGTCTGCATATTCGAAAGGAACTCACAAAACTTCATTGGATTGGTCTCCCACATACACACGGCAGCTCTCACACCTTCTGACTTCCATCTGTTTGGTCCACTGAAGGATGCACGCCGCTGGAAGCAGTAAGGAGACAATGAAACACACAGGCTTGATAAAACGTAAATGGTTAGAAACATAAAGACCCAGATCTTGACAGACTTAATCAAATGTATTTTTTTATTAACGGATAAGATAAAACATTATATGAAATAATTTGCAATAGCAATTAATCACAATAATCAGGAGAAATTATAGCAAAACCGTCAAATGTAAGTTACAACAGCTACGTTATAAGAATGAGTTGGAATAATTTATTCTTTTACACTTAGTAAGAGAAACTTCTTACGTCCTTGTGCAATATGTGAGTAGAAATTTGGTAAAATATAATTTTTATTTAATTTTTTTATGAGCTAGACTCATCTGAATATTGAATTTTGAACATAGTTCTTTCGTTCAGAGACATATTTCTTGTTTGAAATAAGAAACGAATTTCATTACTTCTTGCTAATCATGAATAATTATTTAAATAATTTACTTAATTTATTTACTTAAAAAAATGAAATTTTCAGTTTTATGGTAAAACTGTACTTCATTCATAAAAAAACTGATAAAATAATTGGTATTTTTGCAACGTTTCCCATAAAAAGGGCCAATGATCCAACTAACTACATTTTTTGTGTGACTCGTCATGTCTGTAATAGAAAAGATGGGCTACATTCCATTCTCAAATGACGAAATATTCTTTCACATATCGATCTCTGGTATCTTTACCACAAAATTATTACTATTGCATTTTCACCTTTTCACTTAAATGTTTTCTATAGACAGAAAGCAGGAAATGTTTTAGGATTAGCCAACCACTTTCAATCAGTTACAAGAATTTGATATTACTGGTGTATGGCGGCTTAATTAAAAGGGAAAGACTATAAATGCAATAATTTTAGTAGCTGTGTGACCAGTTACGAAGTCTTGTAACCGGTTGGCCCTGACTAACATCTGACTGCATAAAATATAAATAAAGAATAACAAGGAATTTCCATTAACACAATTGATTAATAAGTCCCCTGCAACTATAAAATCTACGAAACAATAAAGCACAAGTGTAATTGTTCTGTGTGTGGTAGTGTGACTCAACGTACATGAATCTGGCTCGGTTCTTTCTCAATACGACAAAATATTTTAAACACCATTTACAATGAACTAATTGAAAAACCAGAAATACTATAATTGCTCATAGAAACCAGAATTACAAGTCTAATAAATGAACACAAGCCAGATGCTTTGTTGACTGTACCTGTGAGCGAGAGGTATTGTCATTAAAGAAAAATGTAATACCTTTTTACCTCATTATATATTGACGAAAATTTTCCATTACACCAGCATCATAAATCAAAAGCCCATCTCTTCAAATACACTCTGACAATTGCAACTTCTTCCATCTATACATTACACCAACCGAACAGCATCTACTCTCTCGCCCAACAGAACAACTAATGCCCTCGACATCCTCCGAACTACTACTGCCCCAGTGGAGGCGGCGGAATAATAATCTTTGGCGCAATCTCTCGCGCTGTGACTCAGTGTAGCCACCTTTCACTGGGCTGCTTTTGGTTCAGAGAAAGTAGAAGTTAATTTAGGATTAGCCAACAATCTGTAGTCTTTTACAAAGATTTGAAGTCTCTGATGTGGCCAAACGTGACGACTATAATTTATTCTTTTAATAGATAATGAAAGGCGAGAAACTGTTTTCATGATATACTCAGAAGCTAAGTAAGATAAAAATGAATTAATGTGTTGATAGCAGACAGCATTAAAGCTTGTTACATTATCTTCGATTCCATTTTCTAAACAGTCCATTACTAGGCGATGTGTGATCTGCTGTGTTCAGCGTCATCTAATGAAATTCGTTTAGGCCTTCAGCATCTAGCAGTAGTCGTAAATAATGTTACAAGACACAGTACTTGTCGGGAATATTACGGTCTTGAGAGCTGCAGAGACACGCGTCTTACTGTACCATGAGTGATTAGATGGAACGTCAACGTCGTCCTGCTCTGGCAACGGACCAGTCAGAGCGCTAGACCCTACCCATCAGGATTTATTATTTTTATTATATACTTATCTTAAAAGTTTACTTATTCTGTCTACCTGTACAGAACAATCAGTCTTACCATACTTTAAGCTTTTCCACATCGGTTTTCTTAAAATTAATGGCAAGAAGTATTGCAAACGGCTTCTCATTCTCAAGAGGACCCATATGCTGGAAATTTCGACGTCTTTGTTGGGCTGATGCGATTTCCGCTGTGCACAAAAGCTTCTATCAGCAGATTAGCCGCCTGCCTGTGACGACAGTAATGCAGACAGCCACTGATAGGTTCTGTCTATCGTCACCTGCGCACCTCAGGAGAAAACCTCCTTCCTGAAGACGTCATAGTAAATCCAGCCGGAACTTCTGCCCCATCGCTTACTTTTCTTCTATCACAAGAAGATTTGCGCTCTACGGAAACTACGTTTCGGCAGTTTTGGTATGGAACATAAGTGTCGTAATGAACGGTAAGATTGCCGGTAATAGTGTTAGCATTGGTAGAGAAATAAACATAAATGACCGTGTAAGAGAAAGTGAGACCAGACGACTTCTTCCTGTTTGTTTGTTTGGGTGTTTGTTTTGTTTTGCACATAATTGGAATCGCACATTGTTCAGTGTTAGTCCGTTCTGAATTTTATATCCGCACAGAATGTAAATTCTTTGTATAAATAACATAAATTAGTTACGTCCTTCAACATCATCGAGGACAAGAGATTCCTTTTATTATTGATAAATGTGAAGGTAGTTTATGAACATCAGAAACATGTTTTATACAATATCGATTAAGTATTGAAAGGATGTTTGATATTTTTTTAGCTTTACCATTTTTTGAGAATATTGTGTTTTCTAGGTCTATGATAAATCTTATTATTTATTGTTTTTACTGCAAAATCCCTTTGTTTCCCATTACAGATCAATAGTTTTTGAACAAAACCTGAATTAAACATTGACTATTTCGATTTTTCGATAAATACGAGGCGTGTTTTTTAAGTAAGTACCGTTTTGAAATTAAAAAAGAGTTGCTAAGATATGTCAATAATTTTATTTTTACATGAAAGCCTGTACCTTAATCTACTTTTCTACATAATTTCCGTCAATATTGAGGCAATTGTCATAACGTTGTACCAGATTTTGAATACCCTCCTCATAGAAGTCTGCCGCTTGACTTGTTAACCATTGCATCACCACTGTTTTGAGTTCGTCATCGTCTTGAAGACGCTGACCGACCAGGTGTTTCTTCAAGTGCAGGAACAGATGGCAGTCACTGGCCGCATGATCGGGGCTGTACGGAGAATGATTTAGAGTTTCCCATCGAAAAGATGTGATGAGATCTTCGGTCTGATTCGCCACTTGCGGACGGGTATTGTCTTGCAGCAAAACGATGCCCTTGCTCAACCTGCCACGTCTTTTGTCTGAATTGAACGGCACAGATTGTGCAATGTCTTGCAGTAAGCTGCTGCATTGATTGTCTCATTACGAGGCAGAAGTTCCACAAGCAATACTCTCTTTCTGTCCCAAAAAACTGTGCACGTGATCTTCCGGGCAGAAATTGTTTCCTTAAACTTCACTTTTCTGGGTGAATCTGAATGCCGCCATTCCATGGACTGTTGCTTTGATTCTGGTGTTACGTAGGCCACCCATGTTTCATCGCCCTTAACAATTTGGCTTAAGAAATCATCACCGTCGTTTTGGCACCGCTCAAGGAAAGTCAAAAAATGGTTCAAATGGCTCTGAGCACTATGCGACTTAACTTCTGAAGTCATCAGTCGCCTAGATCTTAGAACTAATTAAACCTAACTAACCTAAGGACATCACACACAACCATGCCCGAGGCAGGATTCGAACCTGCGACCGTAGCGGTCGCTCGGTTCCAGACTGTAGCGCCTAGAACCGCACGGCCACTCAGGCCAGCCAAGGAAAGTCAATGCATTGTCTAAACGTCTGGTTTTGTGCACATCCGTCAACACTTTCGGCACCCAACGTGCGCACAATTTTCGGTAATTGAAGAGCTCGGTCACAGTGCCATATAAAACACTACGAGAAACATTAAGAAAGTCATCCCGCAAGGAGGAAATCGTAAAGCGTCTGTTTTCTCTCACCTTACTGTCCACTTCCTGCAACAAACTTTCATTAACGACCGAAGGACGCTCACTCCGTTGTTCATCATGCACATTTGTGCGGCAATCTTTAAATGCTCTCACCCACTTCCTTACCATTCCATCACTCATAACGTTTTCTCAGTAAACTGCACAGATCTCACGATGAATATCGATCGCTTTTAGGCCTTTAGCACTAAGAAATCTTACAACAGCCCGTACTTCACAGTCGGCGGGACTCACGATAATCGAAGGCATCTTACACACTCAGTACACAACGTAAAAAAGGAAGAATCAGACTGTAATGGCGTCAGTGCGTAGATTAAGGTACAGGCTTTCATGTAAAAATAAACTTATTGAGATATCCTAGCACGTCTTTTTTTAATTTCAAAACGGTGCTTACTTAAAAAACACGCCTCGTAGTATTTATTTCTATGTAACAAACAGTAGATTATGGGGTCCTTTATATAACCTCATTCATTTCTCACGTCTACCGTTTTCTAGGGAAATCTAGTAAGACAGTTTTCGCATACATAAACAAAGAGATCGATATGAGGTAATGCCCAGTAGGAATGCCACACAGATACAGACACGCAAATCATAAACACAAAGAACACACACACACATGCACACGTGGACAAGAAACACCCACAACAACAATCAAATGATACATTCTCAGTTACAACAACAAAGCAACCCATAGAATAGGCAACATGCTCAAAAAACAGGCTAAATATGAGCCTACAGGACAGATTACTCAGTGCAGAGAAAACTTGAGGGCAACCAATACAAAAACAAACACACCAAGAAGGAGTTGTGCGAGATGAACGAAAGATGAAGTCTATTTAGATTTCGTGCCAGCAACATCAGATACACAGCAGACAGAAGAGCATTCAAACATAACAGCAGTCATGCTATATTTGCTGAACACCTTATGAACATGAAACACAGCCCAACAGACATCAGCACTGACTCTCACACGCAGCAAAAACTTAAGTCTGAAGAAAGCTATCAAATACAAAAAGCCATAGTTCAAAGAAAAAAAATAATAAATGAATATACAACTCTCTGCAATGGAACTCTGTTCTCTGCCCTCAAAGAACTACCAGGAATTCCATCCCATAAAAACCCCCTCCAAACACACACACACACACACACACACACACACACACACACACACACACACAGGCAGATACACCTTCTTGTTTTCGTAGTGTGTCAACATTGACTGTGAAAATCACGTAGTGGTGGCACAGTGTAATACAGTTACGACGCCCTCTGATGTGAAAGCTGTCGCCATTTGATAGCTGGAAGCGACCCTAGAGCTCCAAGCGGTGAGAAAGCAGACAGTCAGAGGCATCGTAGGAATAATGCTTGTTTTCAATTATTTTCTACTTAATTATATATATTATTATATCTCTGTGTTCCAGGCGTTAATATATGACTAAGAGACAAGAAATATTACGAAACACATTTAAAAACGGCCGAATCACACTGATTCAATGACATAAGCTACAACTTATTCACGAAGAAATACTTTCGAATATGTACAGTTACTCCACAAAGTATTCGTCTAATACATGATAGTATTTTTAAGGGTGTATAAAGGGTAGAAAACTGGCGGATTGAAACAAAGCAGGGATGATTCACACTACTGGATAGATGTGTTTTTAGGATATTTATTTAGATCCCCCCACACCATTTGCCGTCATGCACCCCTACACAAACACTGAACCCCTTCATGTTTAACAGAGGCTGTTATATTTCTCTCTTCAAGTTCACAATTCTTTTTTCTCCAGACTGTTACGCTCTCTTTAGACCTAAACAGCTCAAATCGACTCTCGTCAGTAAATACAACCTTCTTCCAGAAATCAAACCCATCTTGCAAATGCAAGTCTCTTTCTTCTCTTGATTTTACTGATTTACGGTTTGCTACGGGGTGCTCGGCCTGCACGTCCAGCTTCATGAAGCATACTTATACAGTCTGTGCTGAAAGGGACCTTCCTGTAAGCATATGAAAAGCAGTAGCAAGGTGTGGAGCGCTCAGTTTCGGATATTTGATGACTTGTCGAAGTACTTGCCGTTTCTCCATCTTGGACAGAACTGCAGGACGATCGCTTCTTGATTTGTTTTCGTACTTTTTGCTCTGACTAATCCTGTATATAATACTCTTCACCTTACCGGTACGTCTACCGACGGTTTCTCCGATTTCTTGAAAACATTTTCCTTATCGAAAGAACTTGCCGAAGATTTCTCTCTCATACTTTGTAGTTTTGCAACGTTTTCGAGCTACATTACGTAAAAAAATATGGAAATGAGCGTATGACATAGCTGGTCGGGATGCCCCTATTCGGGGAAGTTCGGGCACCAAGTGCAAGTCTTATTTCATTCGACGCCACATTGGGCGACTTGCGCGCCGGTGATGAGGATGAAATGATGATGACGACAGCACTACACCCAGCCCACGAGCGGAGAAAATCTCCAACCCGGCCGGGATCGAACGAGGGCCCGCTTGCGTGGGAGGCGAGGACGTTACCATCCAGCTAGGCAGGAGGACCCATATTACGTAAATATCACTGAACGGCTTTCAGGCCGGAGAGACAACTATTCACTGTGCTGGATGGAACACAACTGCATAACGAACGCGAAAGGGGCGTGTGTCAGTGCGGCCCAATACTACAGGTATTGCCTACTAGACGAATACTTGTTTGATGTCCATGGCGGCGTGATTTTACATAGCGTGTATTTAGTCACAAATTAAGCGACCTATGAACCATCAAGAGCGTTTTGTTTCCAAGTGTAGAAGTCAACCAATGTGGGGAAATGGTTATTATTCATTTCACAGCTATATTTGTGTAACCGCGCGTATTATAGTCTATGCGCCACGGTCGGACGAATACTTTGTGGAGTCACTGTATGTATTTGCAGCTTATTCCGATGAATGCAAGAGATATAAACATGTATTTCGTGTATGAAAATCATATATTTCCATTGTTGTTATCATAGGCACTTTCCTTGACATTTAAAAACTTTTTATGGGAACAAATGATTCGCCCATTCTTACACATTTTGTAGTACACGAATAATCTTGTAAATATAATTACTTCTGCTTCAAAAGCCAATGTGTTGAAGACTCTTGGTGTTTGTGGCTCAGATTTAGCAACAATTGTGGAACTGGTTCCTTCTGTGCTGGGAAACAGTTCTTTTTCTTAAGTTACAATTGTGGTTGCATCTTGGTACGTTAAACAATGAAATTCTTGAAACTTACTGCCAGATTAAAACCGTGTGCCCGACCGAGACTCGAACTCGGGACCTTTGCCTTTCGCGGGCAAGTGCTCTACCAACTGAGCTACCGAAGCACGACTCACGCCCGGTACTCACAGCTTTACTTCTGCCAGTACCTCGTCTCCTACCTTCCAAACTTTACAGAAGCTCTCCTGCGAGAGCTTCTGTAAAGTTTGGAAGGTAGGAGACGAGGTACTGGCAGAAGTAAAGCTGTGAGTACCGGGCGTGAGTCGTGCTTCGGTAGCTCAGTTGGTAGAGCACTTGCCCGCGAAAGGCAAAGGTCCCGAGTTCGAGTCTCGGTCGGGCACACGGTTTTAATCTGCCAGTAAGTTTCATATCAGCGCACACTCCGCTGCAGAGTGAAAATCTCATTCTGGAAACATCCCCCAGGCTGTGGCTAAGCCATGTCTCCGCAATATCCTTTCTTTCAGGAGTGCCAGTTCTGCAAGGTTCGCAGGAGAGCTTCTGTAAAGTTTGGAAGGTAGGAGACGAGGTACTGGCAGAAGTAAAGCTGTGAGTACCGGGCGTGAGTCGTGCTTCGGTAGCTCAGTTGGTAGAGCACTTGCCCGCGAAAGGCAAAGGTCCCGAGTTCGAGTCTCGGTCGGGCACACGGTTTTAATCTGCCAGTAAGTTTCATATCAGCGCACACTCCGCTGCAGAGTGAAAATCTCATTCTGGAAACATCCCCCAGGCTGTGGCTAAGCCATGTCTCCGCAATATCCTTTCTTTCAGGAGTGCCAGTTCTGCAAGGTTCGCAGGAGAGCTTCTGTAAAGTTTGGAAGGTAGGAGACGAGGTACTGGCAGAAGTAAAGCTGTGAGTACCGGGCGTGAGTCGTGCTTCGGTAGCTCAGTTGGTAGAGCACTTGCCCGCGAAAGGCAAAGGTCCCGAGTTCGAGTCTCGGTCGGGCACACGGTTTTAATCTGCCAGTAAGTTTCATATCAGCGCACACTCCGCTGCAGAGTGAAAATCTCATTCTGGAAACATCCCCCAGGCTGTGGCTAAGCCATGTCTCCGCAATATCCTTTCTTTCAGGAGTGCCAGTTCTGCAAGGTTCGCAGGAGAGCTTCTGTAAAGTTTGGAAGGTAGGAGACGAGGTACTGGCAGAAGTAAAGCTGTGAGTACCGGGCGTGAGTCGTGTTTCGGTAGCTCAGTTGGTAGAGCACTTGCCCGCGAAAGGCAAAGGTCCCGAGTTCGAGTCTCGGTCGGGCACACGGTTTTAATCTGCCAGTAAGTTTCATATCAGCGAACACTCCGCTCCAGAGTGAAAATCTCATTCTGGAAACATCCCCCAGGCTGTGGCTAAGCCATGTCTTCGCAATATCCTTTCTTTCAGGAGTGCCAGTTCTGCAAGGTTCGCAGGAGAGCTTCTGTAAAGTTTGGAAGGTAGGAGACGAGGTACTGGCAGAAGTAAAGCTGTGAGTACCGGGCGTGAGTCGTGTTTCGGTAGCTCAGTTGGTAGAGCACTTGCCCGCGAAAGGCAAAGGTCCCGAGTTCGAGTCTCGGTCGGGCACACGGTTTTAATCTGCCAGTAAGTTTCATATCAGCGCACACTCCGCTGCAGAGTGAAAATCTCATTCTGGAAACATCCACCAGGCTGTGGCTAAGCCATGTCTCCGCAATATCCTTTCTTTCAGGAGTGCCGGTTCTGCAAGGTTCGCAGGAGAGCTTCTGTAAAGTTTGGAAGGTCGGAGACGAGGTACTGGCAGAAGTAAAGCTGTGAGTACCGGGCGTGAGTCGTGCTTCGGTAGCTCAGTTGGTAGAGCACTTGCCCGCGAAAGGCAAAGGTCCCGAGTTCGAGTCTCGGTCGGGCACACGGTTTTAATCTGCCAGTAAGTTTCATATCAGCGCACACTCCGCTGCAGAGTGAAAATCTCATTCTGGAAACATCCCCCAGGCAGTGGCTAAGCCATGTCTCCGCAATATCCTTTCTTTCAGGAGTGACAGTTCTGCAAGGTTCGCAGGAGAGCTCCTGTCAAGTTTGGAAGGTAGGAGACGAGGTACTGGCAGCAGTAAAGCTGTGAGTACCGGGCGTAAGTCGTGTTTCGGTAGCTCAGTTGGTAGAGCACTTGCCCGCGAAAGGCAAAGGTCCCGAGTTCGAGTCTCGGTCGGGCACACGGTTTTAATCTGCCAGTAAGTTTCATATCAGCGCACACTCCGCTGCAGAGTGAAAATCTCATTCTGGAAACATCCCCCAGGCTGTGGCTAAGCCATGTCTCCGCAATATCCTTTCTTTCAGGAGTGCCGGTTCTGCAAGGTTCGCAGGAGAGCTTCTGTAAAGTTTGGAAGGTAGGAGACGAGGTACTGGCAGAAGTAAAGCTGTGAGTACCGGGCGTGAGTCGTGCTTCGGTAGCTCAGTTGGTAGAGCACTTGCCCGCGAAAGGCAAAGGTCCCGAGTTCGAGTCTCGGTCGGGCACACGGTTTTAATCTGCCAGTAAGTTTCATATCAGCGCACACTCCGCTGCAGAGTGAAAATCTCATTCTGGAAACATCCCCCAGGCTGTGGCTAAGCCATGTCTCCGCAATATCCTTTCTTTCAGGAGTGCCAGTTCTGCAAGGTTCGCAGGAGAGCTTCTGTAAAGTTTGGAAGGTAGGAGACGAGGTACTGGCAGAAGTAAAGCTGTGAGTACCGGGCGTGAGTCGTGCTTCGGTAGCTCAGTTGGTAGAGCACTTGCCCGCGAAAGGCAAAGGTCCCGAGTTCGAGTCTCGGTCGGGCACACGGTTTTAATCTGCCAGTAAGTTTCATATCAGCGCACACTCCGCTGCAGAGTGAAAATCTCATTCTGGAAACATCCCCCAGGCTGTGGCTAAGCCATGTCTTCGCAATATCCTTTCTTTCAGGAGTGCCAGTTCTGCAAGGTTCGCAGGAGAGCTTCTGTAAAGTTTGGAAGGTAGGAGACGAGGTACTGGCAGAAGTAAAGCTGTGAGTACCGGGCGTGAGTCGTGCTTCGGTAGCTCAGTTGGTAGAGCACTTGCCCGCGAAAGGCAAAGGTCCCGAGTTCGAGTCTCGGTCGGGCACACGGTTTTAATCTGCCAGTAAGTTTCATATCAGCGCACACTCCGCTGCAGAGTGAAAATCTCATTCTGGAAACATCCCCCAGGCTGTGGCTAAGCCATGTCTCCGGAATATCCTTTCTTTCAGGAGTGCCAGTTCTACAAGGTTCGCAGGAGAGCTTCTGTAAAGTTTGGAAGGTAGGAGACGAGGTACTGGCAGAAGTAAAGCTGTGAGTACCGGGCGTGAGTCGTGCTTCGGTAGCTCAGTTGGTAGAGCACTTGCCCGCGAAAGGCAAAGGTCCCGAGTACGAGTCTCGGTCGGGCACACGGTTTTAATCTGCCAGTAAGTTTCATATCAGCGCACACTCCGCTGCAGAGTGAAAATCTCATTCTGGAAACATCCCCCAGGCTGTGGCTAAGCCATGTCTCCGCAATATCCTTTCTTTCAGGAGTGCCAGTTCTGCAAGGTTCGCAGGAGAGCTTCTGTAAAGTTTGGAAGGTAGGAGACGAGGTACTGGCAGAAGTAAAGCTGTGAGTACCGGGTGTGAGTCGTGCTTCGGTAGCTCAGTTGGTAGAGCACTTGCCCGCGAAAGGCAAAGGTCCCGAGTTCGAGTCTCGGTCGGGCACACGGTTTTAATCTGCCAGTTAGTTTCATATCAGCGCACACTCCGCTGCAGAGTGAAAATCTCATTAATGAAATTCTTACTTTCCATATTGGTTTTCTACGTTCCACGTTCACTGATTTGGCTGATTGAGTAGCAAACAAAACTGTGATTTGTTGGGTAGTTATACGACGTCTTTCTGCAAAATGTTGGGTCTTCTGGTACTTACTAGCCATTTTTGTTATTAAACGAAAACGATATTATTCAGGAATTGACTGTATGTTACAAGAGAATCGTAAATAAATTGTCCTGTAATGTACCGTTTCGTACCTGCCATGATCCTTAGGAAACAAAATAATGATGAATATGGTGCAGGGTGTATATTGCCCGGGACATCCGGGAGATCCGGGAAAAACCCGGGAATTTTTTAGAATTCCGGGATTTTTCATTGTTTTAGATTTCAGTTAAAGTTTTGTAGGTTTGACGTGTAAGATCTGATAGGCTGACAAAGAACTTTAATCCGCTACTGCTGAATAATACTGCAGCAATGAAACATAATCAGAGAATAACACCAAAATAAAAGTTTAGTTGCATAGAAAATGGGTAATTTACGCAATGCACAGACTAGAGTGCCGACATCGAAAAATGTCAAAGGCTTTAGGTCGAAGATTATGCAGTACGTCCGTAACAACAAACGTGCATTCGATGTACGTGACGTCACAATTGTTTACATTTCTAACAGATCACCAGAAAATATTACGAACAGTGGCTTGAGATGCGTTACTATTGTAGAAACGCACTTTGCCGAGTTGAGCGAGTTCGGCCTACCTTCGTAACGTACGCGCCGCGGCCTGTCTTTCTCGTAGGCCTCGTGCTCTGGATAACTGCCGTCATTCGCTAGCGAGATCACGTGACGTGAGCTATGACTGGCTGACAAAAGTGCATCGCTCAACGCAATCTCTATTTTAGAGTTTCGGAAGCTACCGTGCTGTAATTTGTGTATATACTTTCGCAATGCGAAAATAAACTCTCTGCATATTGTCTCGCATCAAACAACTTTCCAAACGCATTGTTTATCCTGGATTTCGTTTCCTAAAGTGCTGGGACGTCCTCCGCCGGTATAAGGCCTTTACGATTCAAAGGACTGATAGCTTTTACAGCTCCGAGGGAAAGTATACTGTTACTTAACACGGATGTATTTTCACCCGCTTTATACGTAATTTCATCTGGGAGAAATTGTGTTTTTAACAGTGAAATCCGGGAAAAATCCGGGAATTGTTTTTTCTTGTCCACGTAGACACCCTGATGGTGTCATTATTTAGCTGTTGTCGGTTTTTATGGCGCTACACACGCTCCCTATTGTAAAACTGCGTCAGAAATCATCCGATATCGCATTCAGAAGTGTCGCTTGCTGGTCGCGTGGGGAGTTGGTATTGCTGTAGGTAGCAAACACGAAACGGAGTGTCGCAACTGTTATGTTAGACTGTAGTACAGATCATCCCAGTAAAGGTAACGGGGAACCTAGAAAAAATATGTGAAACATATTGCAAATACACACACACACACACACACACACACACACACACACACACACACACACACACACAGTGTCTTCCAAATAGAATTAGATAATATTAGGATAACCGGTCGTATAATTTCGAAGTAAATAGCTTTTCTACGTTTCATATGCTTGCAGATGACGAAGTATAAAAGAAAATAAGTGCAATAAAAAAACATAAAAACCTATGAAAACCACAACATGAGGTATAAAGGTAGATGTATAAAACTATGTACGTTTTTCAAATTTGCAAATACTGTCTTAAAACCTCAAATTTATACGGGGTGTTCAAAAAGTCTCCCCGCAGTGCCGTATGACGGTTAGCCGCGCGTGCCGTATGCCGCAGAGAAAATACCGAAATGAAACTCAGTGAAATACAAGTTATTAATTTATTGAATATTCATTTTTTACTTACAAATTTTCACGTTAAATGTTGAAAGTGTCCGCCCTGTTGTTGAATACACAATTCAAGTCGTCTAATCACGTTTCCAAACACAAGCTGTAACATTCCTTCTGTAACAGAAGCAGTGAAAGTGGATATTGCAGTTTCCAAGTCATCGATGGATTCTGGACGGTTTTTATAGACAGTTGCTTTCGCTGCACCCCGGAAGAAAAAGTCAGGTGGTGTTAGGCCAGGCGATCGTGGAGGCCAAAGTCCCTGTGAAATTATGCGATCACCAAAAACATTAGCAAGCAGTGACACAGAAACGCGAGCTTTATGCGCAGTTGCACTATCTTGTTGAAAATAACCGTTCAGTATTTCACTTAACACAAGTTCTCCAATGAATGGGTACAGAATATCACTGCAGTAACGTTGTACGTTTATTGTCTCGTTGAAAAACCCAGGCAGAGGGACATTCATACGGCACGCGCGGCTAACAATCATACGGCACTGCGGAGAGACTTTTTGAACACCCCGTATATGTTGAATTAGTTAAGAGCATTTTTCCTGTTTAATAGAAAGATAGAGAAAGCCCACAGATGATGCTGAAACTTCAGCAAAACTCGTCTGGAAAATAAAGAAAAGGGTAAAATTGTGCCTTGCTCATAGCGGACCCCTCCAAAAACAAATCTGTTTACAAGTAAACATGAACAGAAGAGCTTCAATCTAAATATGGTTAAACTTGTACACTACACTTTTGTAAACAGACTACAAGCAACGTGAGACTTTAGAAGCTGTGTATGTGTATGATATAAAATGACAGGAATCTCACCACAGATTTTCAGGCCATATGGTCTCAATAGTTAAAACTAAAACGGTCAGTAGTGGTGACAAGCTCGACGCACACATAACTTGATTTAATTGGGGTTACTGAGTCAAAAAGCTGTGCCACTTATAAACCCGTATTCCCGAGTCATTTCATCAGCAAACAATTAGGCGTAGTTGGTTATCAGTGATATTTCGGTTACTATGAGACAACGCAAGAAAGGCTGAGGACTGCTTTAACCAGCAACACGAACACACCAGCTTCCCACGGAAAAATCTGTTTGGTCTTAGCACAAGCAAACTAAAAGTTGCAGCTGATCCCATTGTAAAGGAAGTAAACCAGTACTTCGGTTTACTGAACCGCAAACAAAACAGGGAGTTATTGGATGTATCATGGGGATAAATAATTGTAGCCACGAAAAATTTTGTCTTAAGCATGTTTCTCGGGATGTCATTAAAAAAGCCTTCAGGATCTGTCGGACACAATGGCATCAAAGGCAAAATAATGAAACCTCTTATTGACCCAACACTTCCCACAATAAAATACATCTTCTGCCACTCCTTGGCAAACATTCTCGCTGAGTCTCGGAAACAGGGACTTGTCAAGCAACTACCCAGAGAAACGCTGCCCGAGTGCACTCTTATTACTTCTCTGTTTACACTGACCGAAAAAACAAATTTGCAACATCAAGAAGAAGTTGTGCGAGATAAGAGAAAGATGACATCTATTCAGATTTCGTGCCACTCGCATAGGAGTGGCACCAGTAGCACCACTAGTAGGACGCAAATAAGGTTTGCTTTATATACGCGCTATAATTGTCGTGAGCTTTACTTACCTTTGAGATTGGACGCAGGCACGAATGCATTTAAGATGAGGAAGACGCCATTATCAACAGTTCACTGAGTTTGAACGAAGTCGTATCTGAGGGCTACGAGAAGCTGGTGAAACATATCGCAAACATTCTCACACACACACACACGCACAAACGCACACAATCTTCCACAAACAGTTAGTTAATGTAAGACATAATTATAACATTCACAGTTGTAAAATTTCAAAATAAGGAGGTTTTCTACATTCTATGTAGTTGTAGTTGACAAACTGTGAAAGAAAACAAGTGAAATAAAAAACATAAAATCGCACAAAAACCACGGCATGTGGGGCATCTACTTTTAAAATTTGTAAATGCTGCCTTAAAAACTTATATTTATATGTGTACAAGTAGTAAAGAGCATTTTGACTGTTTAATAAAAAGAAAATTGAAGCCCACTTATAACGCTTCAGTGAAACATGTCTGGAAAATAGAGGAAGAGAGAAAATTGTGATTTGCGCAAGGCAGACCCCCACCAAAAATAAATCTATCTGTAAGCAAACATGGACAGGAGAGCTTCATCCTCGAGATGATTATTTAAACGCCCTGTAAGGCGTTTCTGAGCAAGCTCTACGACAAATTCTGGAACACCACGGCACTATTACATCAAACTATTCTAAACATAAAATTCAACAGAAACTGTCTTTCACACTATAATACCTAACTATATACATGTCAGTATAAACAGTATGGTACCTGCAGCCCAACATGCCAAGTGCAAAACCGAAATTGATTCAATGAAACAAGAAATTAGGTGCCTATATACAAAGATACGCGAACTCAACGTCACATTATTCAAAATTCAAATGGTAACAGGAAATCACTTCAAAACCTCTGATATATTTAATGTCATCACGAATGCAGTTACATATAACATACAGACACTAATGAAAATAAAATGGGAAAATCAACAACTAAAACTAATCACTTCTGAAACAAAATAAGAACATGTGCATAAAAACAGAAGGCAAACAAACGACACATTCTACAATCGCTTCAACAGTCTTACTGATGTACAGCTACCTAACCAAGAAATACATTTGCTGGAAAAGAGACCTAAATACTACGTCTACGCATCAACACACACATTACACAGAAGACAGAAAGTGAATACATAATAAAAAAGAAGAAAGAAACAATAGCTCAAACTTTAATGTAGGTCTGACAAGAGAGCTAGGTGCAGAAGAAAGCAGTTGAATAATAAAGGAAAACAAAAACATCATATTGAAAAGGACAAAAAAAGCTTCCAGACAAATAATGAACACATTTACAAACAATGGTGTTTTCGTCACGAGATCAGACAAGGGCAACACCATGATACTAATAAAACAGGAGGAATAATAAGATAAAACCTTAAATCAACAACATAACAAATCTAACCAGTGGCCCAACACAAAGATACCAGGAAAGTACGCAGATACTTCTAAAAACTGCCTCATGCGTATACGCATAAAGAAAGTGAAATGGCTATAAGAACCCAAAGGCACAAGCATTGAACAGCCTACTAAAGCTCTGCAAGAAGATCATTCTAATATACCTAGTTCTAAATTTCAGCGATGTACCCATTTATCACGTAGGCAGAGGATTACATACTTTAGGAACTTTCTGTATACACAAACAGAAGCATACACAACACCGAAGAAGTGATACAAAAAATCAAAGACATCAACATATTCACAGCTCACATACTCGCATCATTTGACATCACATCCATGTACATGAATATCCCCACCACTGAAACCATCAACATCACCAAACAAAAATTAGAACAATGGAAAGACATTCCCATACCCCACATCAAAGGGATAGCTTGCATTCTAAAACTGATCACAGAGCAAAACTATTTCTCATTTGACAACCAGTACTCTCAACAAGATGGGCTTCCTTAAGGATCACCAGTCAGTGGACTCCTAGCAACATCTTCCTCAGTCATAGTGAAAATATTTGAAACAATAGAGAGAGCCAAGCAAACCAGGGTAGTGCACAGCTACCACTATGTAGACGCCATCATATGCCTTCTAGATTAAACAAGCAGTCACATCCAAGAACTCCACAGTGACGTAAACACAGTTCACCCAAAAACAAAATTCGCTATGCAAACAGAAAAGACAAAACGTTAAATTTCCTTGACCACAGAGTACACAGTTACAACAACCAATACCAGTTCTCCATATTCAGAAAAGTGACCACCATCACCCCCAGCCATGCATGAATACTCTTTTCATCCAACTGCACACAAACTAGCTAGTTTCCAATATGTGGTGCACAGACTGAAAAAAACACCACTCAGTGAGACAATTATAAAATTGCTCAGATAAATAGCAGAGAGAAAGGATATGACACAAGTGTTATAGGGAGATGGGATCTCAAAATTAAAACAAAAGTAAAGGGACACCTAGCACAGAAAAACAAACAGCTTGTCACCAACTTATAATCACAGACACACAGAACATAAATACAAGAAAGCCACACAAGCACACATGAACACGAAACGCACACAACAATAAGCAAATGGTACGCTCTCATTTACAACAATAAAGTAACTAGCAGAATAGGCAACATACGCAAAAAATAAGGGTTAAAATAGCCTACAGTACAGATAGTTCAGTATAGAGAAAACTAAGGGCAACCACTACAAACACAGAAAAACTCAACACATATGGTAATTAACAAATGGCATACCAGGACTGCAAATCAACTTACATAGGACAGACAAGCAGAAACTTTGATACCCGATACATGGAATACAGAAGAGCATTAAAAAGTAACAGCTGCCATTCTACATTAGTTGAACACCTTATGGATGTGAAACGCAGTCCAACAGACATCAACAGTGACGTGAAAAATCTCAAATGCATCAACAGCCCCCACTAAAACTAATAATTGAAGATAGCTATCAAATACAAAAAGCTATAGTTGAAGAAAAACAAATAATAAATGATTAGACAGTTTTCTGCAAGGATCTCTTTTCTCTACCCCCAAAGAACGATCAGACAATGTAACCTCTACTTCCTAACGATCTGGAAACGTGAAATTTAAGTAGAAGCAAGATTCGCAATAAAAATAAAGGAAGAAATCCGAAAATAGTTAATTTGTAATTATATAACACGAAAAATATTTTTTGCCACTGTTTTATGCGACTTCAAACTTTAAATAAAAACATTGTCAAAAGTTTTGGAATTCCTAGGACCGGTCTACTGCCAGTATCAATGTTGATAGCAGGCAGAAATTCCCAGAACGGATAAACTGCGGATATCTAGCATAGTGTTAACATTATTTTGTTGATAGAATCACAACTAACCAAGTTTTTGTGACCTGAGTGATATTTCCTAATGGATTTAAATATGGGATAGTGTTGTTACCTGCAAAAAGAAAGGTACATTACATTCTACTACAGCCTCATTTCAAATCAACAAGTCAGTAAAAAAAATCGAGAAAGTAGCCTACAATAGAATGCTGACTCATTTTTCACGGCATAATTTGTTCATTGCTTCTCAGTATGATTTTCGAAAAGCCTTACGTGATCTCAACGAGGTCCTGCCAAAGTGAATAACAAAGACTACCTGTTCGTACTTTCTGTGATCTTGCGCCAAGTTTTCGATTGCGTGGATAAAAAAATTTTACTTGAGGTGACTGAAGTCTCATAGCATTAGTGGCATCCAACTTTTTTTTTTTGGTCATCAGTCTACTGACTGGTTTGATGCTAACCTCTTCATCTCAGAGTAGCACTTGCAATCTACGTCCTCAATTGTTTGCTTGACGTATTCCAATCTCTGTCTTCCTCTACAGTTTTTGCCCCCTACAGCTCCATCCAGTACCATGGAAGTCATTCCCTCATGTCTTAGCAGATGTCCTATCATCCTGTCCCTTCTCCTTATCAGTGTTTTCCACATATTCCTTTCCTCTCCGATTCTGCGTAGAACCTCCTCATTCCTTACCTTATCAGTCCACCCAATTTTCAACATTCGTCTATAGCACCACATCTCAAATGCTTCGATTCTCTTCTGTTCCGGTTTCCCCACAGTCCATGTCTCACTACCATACAATGCTGTACTCCAGACGTACATCCTCAGAAATTTCTTCCTCAAATTAAGACCGGTATTTGATATTAGTAGACTTCTCTTGGCCAGAAATGCCTTTTTCGCCATAGCGAGTCTGCTTTTGATGTCTTCCTTGCTCCGTTCGTAATTGGTTATTTTACTGCCTAGGTAGCAGAATTCCTTAACTTCATTGACTTCGTGACCATCAATCCTGATGTTAAGTTTCTCGCTGTTCTCATTTCTACTACTTCTCATTACCTTCGTCTTTCTCCGATTTACTCTCAAACCGTACTGTGTACTCATTAGACTGTCCATTCCGTTCAGCTGATCATTTAATTCTTCTTCATTTTCACTCAGGATAGCAATGTCATCAGCGAATCGTATCATTGATATCCTTTCACCTTGTATTTTAATTCCACTCCTGAATCTTTCTTTTATTTCCATCATTGCTTCCTCGATGTACAGATTGAAGAGTAGAGGCGAAAGGCTACAGCCTTGTGTTACACCCTTCTTAATACGAGCACTTCGTTCATGATCGTCCACTATTATTATTCCCTCTTGGTCGTTGTACAAATTGTATATGACCCGTCTCTCCCTATAGCTTACCCCTACTTTTTCAGAATCTCGAACAGCTTGCACCATTTTATATTGTCAAACGCTTTTTCCAGGTCGACAAATCCTATGAAAGTGTCTTGATTTTTCTTTAACCTTGATTCCATTATTAGCCGTAACGTCAGAATTGCCTCTCTCCTCCCTTTACTTTTCCTAAAGCAAAACTGATCGTCACCTAGCGCATTCTCAATTTTCTTTTCCATTCTTCTGTATATTATTCTTGTAAGCAGCTTCGATGCATGAGCTGTTAAGCTGATTGTGCGATAATTCTCGCACTTGTCAGCTCTTGCCGTCTTCGGAATTGTGTGGATGATGCTTTTCTGAAAGTCAGATGGTATATCGCCAGACTCATATATTCTACACACCAACGTGAATAGTCGTTTTGTTGCCACTTCCCCCAATGATTTTAGAAATTCTGATGGAATGTTTCTATCCCTTCTGCCTTATTTGACCGTAAGTCCTCCAAAGCTCTTTTAAATTCCGATTCTAATACTGGATCCCCTATCTCTTCTAAATCGACTGCTGTTTCTTCTTCTATCACATCAGACAAATCTTCACCCTCATAGAGGCTATCAATGCATTCTTTCCACCTATCTGCTCTCTCCTCTGCATTTAACAGTGGAATTCCCGTTGCACTCTTAATGTTACCACCGTTGCTTTTAATGTCACCAAAGGTTGTTTTGACTGTCCTGTATGCTGAGTCTGTCCTTCCGACAATCATATCTTTTTCGATGTCTTCACATTTTTCCTGCAGCCATTTCGTCTTAGCTTCCCTGCACTTCCTATTTATTTCATTCCTCAGCGACTTGTATTTCTGTATTCCTGGTTTTCCCGGAACATGTTTGTACTTCCTCCTTTCATCAATCAACTGAAGTATTTCTTCTGTTACCCATGGTTTCTTCGCAGCTACCTTCTTTGTACCTATGTTTTCCTTCCCAACTTCTGTGATGGCCCTTTTTAGAGATGTCCATTCCTCTTCAACTGTACTGCCAACTGCGCTATTCCTTATTGCTGTATCTATAGCATTAGAGAACTTCAAACGTATCTCGTCATTCCTTAGTACTTCCGTATCCCACTTCTTTGCGTATTGATTCTTCCTGACTAATGTCTTGAACTTCAGCCTACTCTTCATCACTACTATATTGTGATCAGAGTTTATATCTGCTCCTGGGTACGCCTTACAATCCAGTATCTGATTTCGGAATCTCTGTCTGACCATGATGTAATCTAATTGAAATCTTCCCGTATCTCCCTGGCTATTCCAAGTATACCTTCTCCTCCTGTGATTCTTGAACAGGGTATTCGCTATTACTAGCTGAAACTTGTTAGAGAACTCAATTAGTCTTTCTCCTCTTTCATTCCTTGTACCAAGCCCATATTCTCCTGTAACCTTTTCTTCTAGTCCTTCCCCTACAACTGCATTCCAGTCGCCCATGACTATTAGATTTTCGTCCCCTTTTACATACTGCATTACCCTTTCAATATCCTCATACACTTTCTCTATCTGTTCATCTTCAGCTTGCGACGTCGGCATGTATACCTGAACTATCGTTCTCGGTGTTGGTCTGCTGTCGATTCTGATTAGAACAACCCTGTCACTGAACTGTTCACAGTAACACACCCTCTGCCCTACCCTCCTATTCATAACGAATCCTACACCTGTTATACCATTTTCTGCTGATGTTGATATGACCCGATACTCATCTGACCAGAAATTCTTGTCTTCCTTCCACTTCACTTCACTGACCCCTACTATATCTAGATTGAGCCTTTGCATTTCCCTTTTCAGATTTTCTAGTTTCCCTACCACGTTCAAGCTTCTGACATTCCACGCCCCGACTCGTAGAACGTTATCCTTTCGTTGATTATTCAATCTTTTTCTCATGGTAACCTCCCCCTTGGCAGTCCCCTCCCGGAGATCCGAATGGGGGACTATTCCGGAATCTTTTGCCAATGGAGAGGTCATCATGACACTTCTTCAAATACAGGCCACATGTCCTGTGGATACACGTTGCGTGTCTTTAATGCAGTGGTTTCCATTGCCTTCTGCATCCTCATGTCGTTGATCATTGGTGATTCTTCCGCCTTTAGGGGCAATTTCCCACCCCTAGGACAAGAGAGTGCCCTGAACCTCTATCCGCTCCTTCGCCCTCTTTGACAAGGCCGTTGGCAGAATGAGGCTGACTTCTTATTCCGGAAGTCTTCGGCCGCCAATGCTGATTATTTATCAAAATTTAGACAATGACGGGGATCGAACCCGTGAATGAAGACGTTTTGATTGCGAATCGAAGACGCTACCGCTAGACCACAGGTACACCTCTATGGATGCAATTTTATCTTCATAACACAAAGCAGAGGTACATATCCGTCTATGGCACCACAGAAATAGGACAAAATTCAGGAGAGGGAACACAAAATACCAATCGCCATAAGATTAGGTTTTCGATTTGCTCCTACTACTAACCGACGTAAAGACGTTCCAATGACTTTAAAGCACTGTTCACAAGTTGTGACGTTTGCTGCTGACATAATCAAAATAATGATGATTCTAAACCCAACGTTAGAAAACATATTCCAGATGAGGGCTGACCAGGCCTAGAAGTAGTTCACAGCTGAGATAAATAAAAATGACTTGCTTTTAACAGAAGTAGAACTTAACGATCTTGTGCTAAATGTAACTATAAGTGCCAAATTAATGGGGATCGAATCAGATAACATACTATGCAGGAATCAATTCACAGATAAAGGCAATTAAGCAACTCCGTTTGCCGTGCTTTGCAGTAAAGAGTTCATCACATTGTGTTGACTTGATGAGCAGGTATCTGACGTATTTTACATACTTATTTTTTCCTGATGGCGTTATCTTCTAGGGAAATATAGGTAAAGTGAAAAACATATTCATTCAGCACAAATATACTATGAGATTGTGTTGATAGGTAATTGTCGGCTGCTTCTCTTTGTTTATCTCGACCGATACTTTGTCACAGAAGGTTCTCTTTCATAGGGGATCTATGTAATACGATGAATGAACGAATAAATGAATGAAGGAGTACACCATTTGCTTATGATGAGAATTCAAATAGCATTTTCGGATAACTTCTTACTTCTGGAGCGTAGAACTTTCCTCCCGTGGGAACTTTTAGCAGCGTTTCGTCTGTGTTTTCACTGAATTTATACGTCGCTGCACATCCATCGATTTAAAATTTAGACGAAACGCAAAGCATTTCGGGTTTTTCGAATGTGTGAATTATTTTCAACCCCTTCACTAAAGGAAATAATTTTACCAAGTTTTCCAGTGTAGGTATTTTCAGTTGCGTAAGCAAAAAATAAATAAACACCGCTAATGCTGTTTGAATTGCTTTACGTATTTGGTTCACAGAATTTTTTATCGCGTAAACCACTGTAGTTCTCCCTTCGCTGAAGCCCGCACGGGGAAAAGGCAGCACATACAGACGGCGTGTGTTTACATCACTCTGCCTGTGTCCGCTCACCTGCACGTTGTCGGATTACTGGACTTGTCCGGCTGGTGAAATTCCGGATTACGGAAACTGTGCTGTACAACTTTGTTTGCACAAGCCCGTTAGTCACACACTAGTATTCTGCAGCACAGCGCACGTGACATGTGAACCTGTTGGTATTTAGTGAACATCTCTCTTCTGGAATTATGAAGGTAGCTTACTGCTGTTGCCTTCTCGAGATGTCACAGCGATTGGATAAAATAATACGAATGCATACGCAGCACCTTTTGAATCCATATCACTAGAAACTTGCTGATAATTAACGTTTATAATTTCCGAATGTTGCACAATGAGTTTTTATGTAATTCCTAGCGAGGAATGCCTTTCTTGATACACTGCTTGACAAAAGTAGTGAAGCACCCAGAAGGCATGAACGGGTATCAATGCAGCTTCGTACACGTACACACCGTCAGCGATTATTTAAATGATTCGTAGCACGGCCACCAGAGTGCAGTAGTGTCTGTTGATCAATTGTAGACGTGGGACAGTGGCTAGTCAAATATTTAGCAGAGATATTCCCCAAACAACCGTGCCAATGGAGAAGTTACTTTATTTTATTTTCGCTACCAGCTTTGGTAGTTCAGCATGCCATGTTCAGATCTCATCTGCATCTCTAAAAAATTGTCGCTATTGGCATACTGGGGCCATCCGTTTCTGGATGTCGTAGATTCTTGACTGCAAAGTGTTCTGCCGGGAAACTGATGTCGTGCAAAGTAATGGGACTTCCGTAGCAGGCTAATTGCTTTCTTCTTCATCACGACTACGAGCCGTGGCACATCTCACTTATGATTCGCGAATTTTTGGCCGGAAAAATTGTTCCTGTCCGTTCGCATCCGCCTTACTCACCATGCGACTTGTAGCT
Source organism: Schistocerca americana (assembly GCF_021461395.2). Taxonomy (NCBI): domain Eukaryota; kingdom Metazoa; phylum Arthropoda; class Insecta; order Orthoptera; family Acrididae; genus Schistocerca; species Schistocerca americana. The sequence goes on along the minus strand of NC_060125.1, from coordinate 213,745,177 downwards.
CTTCCCAAAAATTAAAACCGTGCTTAAAAGATAACGTTTTGACATCATTCCTAACATTTAGAGGACCACGACAGAGCAGCAGAACGCCCTTCCGAAAGAAGCCTTCTAGAAACTTTTGCAGTCATGGATTCAATATTGGGTTAGGTGCATTGTTAGCCAAGGAAAACAATCTGAAGGAGATTAACTAAAATTCCACATCAGCTCATTACTTTACTTATACTAAAATTATTCACCGTATTTTTTTCGATCGCACCTCGAATACTGTTTTACGTTAAACGGAGGAGACCGCGTCATGACGGAGAGGAAACTAATTTTGATTGCAAAATTTTTATTTGTAATGGGGCACGGAAAGAAAAAGAGACGTACCTCTACGTGTCAAAGCACTTCGGTCTATTCATAGTATTACAAAAAATAAACTTGAATGTGTACAAAAGGACACAAAGTGTACACACAGTTCGTTACACAGAATGTTTGAAACCTCAACAGAATCGTTGATATTATACACTTTAAAACTACAGTTTAAATACTCACGTAGATTTTATTTCCCACAATATCTGAATGTTGAGTAAATGTTTGGGATGTTTAAGGAATTTTGTCAAATCATAATACTGTCTCGCAATACAAACTGGAAGAATTTAAAAGAAAAATTTAACATTTCGTTCAGGTTTTTGTAGCCCACATGCAGCAACTTCATATAGCAACCTACCCATAATTCGAGAAGTGTACACACACCCTTTATGACTACAGTATTAAACAATAATAAGAATGAAGCATCCTTAATTAACTTGCGAGTACATTCTTTTTGTTTAATTTTAGGTGGTTTATCAGGTATTAATACAAATAGTGAGAATGTAAAAGGTTTATACGTTTTTGTTCCGTACCTCCTACGATGTTTTATTACATTTAGTTACATATTAACGTTGAATTATTCTGTGCTTAATTTCACTCCAGTTACAAATTACACAAAATGTAAAATATTTGAAACAAAAATGTGTTTCACTCGTTTACAAATATTAATACGCTGAACAAATATTCAATCATGTGTTGATAAGATCTCCAAGTGCTGCAAAACTGTATATGTTCAGAAACGTGAAGTTAATGCACTTCACGAAACGTTCTGTCCCAGGGTTACGGTATCAACGAGTCACAGCTGGAGCCGGTTAACTCATACATTACTTGAGTGTAACAGTACGTAGGGATACGAAATGGAACGATCGCTTAGGCTCAGTGGCAAGTTCAGTTGATGGCAGACTTCTGTTCACTGATAGAATACTAGGAAAATACAGTTATTCTATGTAGGAGATGGCACACAATACATCTGCGCCACACATCGTATCTCGAATTTGTGAGACCCTTGTCAAATAGGAGTAACAGGCGAATTCTGAAAGTATGCAAAGAAACGAATGGTCAAAGGTTTATTTACGCAAGGGTGAGTGTCAAGTAGATTTCGAAATAACTGAACTGCAAACACTTGAAGCTAGGAACAAACTATCTCGTGAATACATACACAGAAAGCTTCATGAACTAACTATTTGTAATGACTCTATGAATATACTCGTACTATAATCTCTAAATATTACTCCGATAAAGATCGCAAACACAAGACAGACTAATTACGAAGGCTCTATGCAATCATTGTTCCCGGGCTCGGGACGTGAATGGAACGGAAAGCAGCCGTAATACCTGGTACAATTGAAAGTACTCTCTGCCATGCACTTGCGGAACATAGGAGTGACATAGAAACATTCCCTCACACACTGAGGAGAAAAACATTTTTTAAAGTAGCGTCTGCACCATCATAAAGCAGTCGACATAAGTAGAGCACACATAAAATCATTCGCGGAATAATTAGCGCCGGGGTACGTTCCATGCAGTATCTATGAACTGCTGATTGCCAGTGGCGTTATGGTGCCATCTCTGATTTATAAGTAGACCAATTTTATAGTAGTAATGGGCTACTCGAGTGACTATAAAAGGAATGTACAGTCTCAGAACTGGATAAGATTACGTACTACATGGCATTTCGAAGTTTCTGTTTGCCTCAAAAACGTCTTTGTAAGTAAGCCGTAGTGGCTAGTGGACACAATGCGCGCCATAGTTGAGGGTTTGACTTCCGTAAGAATCTTAGTACTACTGATGCTCGTTATTTGCATGTTTGTAATGGATGTACCGGCAGATGGCTGTAATATATATGTAGCTGAACCTCTGGCAAGATTACATGTTCGCAGTTTTCGTAGATGTCTGCAGAAACCCAGAGAATTCTTCTCTTCGACATGGCTTGCAAGCTGCGCAGAACATCCCAAAGAGCCTTACCACGGCAAATGGTCTCCAAAAATCATCCGTGCAGGATACACAGGTGCAAGGCGCCAGGAAAGTTCTGAACAGTTTCCTTGCTAAACACCTGCGATCCGTCGTGTACGAGTAATGTCTGCTTACTGTTAGGCAAAGGTGCTTCTGTGAATCCTGTGTACCTGTGACAAAAAGCTACGAAAGAACCAGTGACTGGCGCATGTATCCAACTGCTCTTACCACATTACTCATGGCTTCTTAATTCTGCTCTGAAACGGAAGGGGATGCACTCAATATTAAGGCCAGGTTGCATCACTAAACCAAAACGAAACACCAGATAAAGTTAACAATCTCTTCGAACTGCTATCACTGTGCAGCTAAACTGTACGTCTTGCATTTTTCAGTGTGTTATATGAAATACGTCAAATATGACAAAGAGCAAAACGATCCTCAAAGTTCTGAAAATTGTTGATTATTTTTACTTCAGTTATTTCTTAATTCGATGAACGATCAATCCCGCAAATGTGCTTGCAATAATTTGGATTTTTACTTACTCGCTGCTTTATTCATCCATTTCATTGGTGTGTGGCGTGATGCTCAGCCATCCAGTATTAATTAAAAGCAACGATACAACTCTAAATTTTATATTTTTCAGTACGTTTACGGTCTTTGTACAAAATAATTCTAGTTTAATCTCGTAATATGGTTCCATAACTTTGTTTTGTGTTGCAAAGGTCATTCTCTGAAACAGTTTAAAATGATTTTTTTAAATTACAGAATTTCGCCAACTGCAGACTGATTATAACCTAAGACAAAGGTACAATCTTTTTGTTTTTATCTTCCAAAAACGTCTTCATGCGTTGGCTGATGACCTGCCTCTGTACATTTGACAAGAACCTTCAAGGCTATGAATATGGTTGTTGGACAGGAAATTCGGCAGTACTGGTCAGCAGCGAGAACATTTCCTGTTTTGTATGGTGTCTTCTGCAACGTTAGGTTGTCACAAGTTCTTTCTTGTCTCTTAGCCACTCCGTAGTGCTTTTTAATTTGGAAATTACATTAGAAATTTTCTTCGATATCCTTTTGTCATTCTTTCTGTAAATATGACTCTAAAAAGTGGTTCAAATGGCTCTGAGCACTATGGGACTTAACATCTATGGCCATCAGTCCCCTAGAACTTAGAGCTACTTACACCTAACTAACCTAAGGACAGCACACAACACCCAGTCATCACGAGGCAGAGAAAATCCCTGACCCCTCCGGGAATCGAACCCGGGAACCCGGGCGTGGGAAACGAGAACGCTACCGCACGACCACGAGCTGCGGACTGACTCTAAGACTTTGATTTCCTATTTCTTACTGTGTCTGTAATTGTTTGTATCTTTCTGTATAGATTTTCATCTCTCCTCTTCGGCTAGTTGTTATCTTTGTTCTTTTGTGGCCCTAAAATTTTTCTGAATATTTTGCTTTCTTTATTTTCCAATTCTTCTTGTTCGCCTCTTTTATTCAGTGTTGGGCGTTCAGATCCGTAAAGTACTTCCGGCTTAATTACTGTTACGTAGTGTTTAATATATGCTTGGAATGATACTGATCTTTTATTATATTGGTTTTGGCTGAGTTTGTATGCTAATTACGCTTTGTACGGTCTTTCCTCACTTGTGTTGTTACCTAACCCATTTGATCGAATACGTTCACTCCAGTACTTAAACTTATCAGCTCCTTTGATGTTTCCATGTTGTGTTTGTGTATATTTTTCTCTGTTGTCTTTATGTTCAATTTATTTCATTTTTTCATATAATATTGGTAATCCTGTTTTAATTGCAATTTCGTGAAGTGTTTCTGTAATTGTCTTTGAAATTACTGCAATATCGTCAGCAAAAGCGAGATATTTCCCCTCAGATCTTCCTCTTTCCTGTCATAGACGGATTACTTACACGTTTTTCTCTCGTAGTTCCTTATGCCACTTTTTCATGAGATTGTCTAAGACCAAATTGAAGAGGATCGGTCAGAGCCCATCTTCAAAACCGTCCCCCAGATATTTAAATTTTGATGTTGTAACTGTGAGTGTCTGTTCGACTACTGTCTGGCGGTTTTGTCGATACCTGCTTCTTCCAGTGTTAGGAATACTGTCTGTCTGTCTACAGAATCGTAGGCTTTTTTTAAATCAATGAATGTAGTAGCGACTGTGTTAAGATTCCGCACTTTTCTGATCCTGAGAATGGTTTTCAAGTTAAAAATTTGCCGTGGGAACGATCTATGTTTTTTTCTGTACTCTGCTTGGTACTCGCCAATTGTGTATTCAGCTTGATTTTCTATCTTATTCAGTAGAGCTTTGAATATAATTCTGTAAATGACTGGAAACAGAGGTATGCCTCGGTAGCAGAGATATGCTGGTGTCTGTCCTATTACCCTTATCACGTAGCGGATAGATTATGTCATGTTTCCAGCCGTCCGGTATCTTCCCTTCTCCCACAATCTCTAATAACCTTATAAATAGTTTCAGCTGCCCGCTTCCCTCCCAGTTTCCGTAATTCAGCTAATATCCTGTCTTCACCTGGCGCTCTGTTGTTTTTCAGCTTGCCAATGTATTGTTCAGTTTGAAGCAGCGACGGCGGTTCTGAACGTGGGGTTCGCTTTTGAGACTGAAAATTAGTCATTGTGTTGGTTCTTCGCAGTTCAGAAGATTTTTGAAGCATTTTGCTAGTAACACACAGTTGTCTGCGTTGTTGGTTATCAGTTTGCCTTTTGAATCATTGAAGTGTAGGCTCATCGGCTTGTGACCTGTTATTTCTTCTTTGAAAACTTTGTAGAAGTCCAAGTGTTGTTCTTCCTGAAATCTGCATCTACTTACTTTAATCATTTTTATCATATTTCCATATCTCTGGTTGAAAAATGTTTTTATATGTGTTTTCTGATCTCAGTGAATGTGTTCCAGTCTCTTTCATTTTTGCAGGAGTTCCATTTTCCCCAAGCAGTTAGTCTATGCTCTCTCGCTTCGTCATATATCTTATTTCACCACCTATGTTTCCTTCTTCTTCTTAGTCGTTCTAATTATTTCGTCATTTCTAGAATTGCTTCTATGATTTCATCCCAGTTTCCCATCTTTTTGTGTGAAGCTTTTTAACGAATTCGTTACTGTTTTCTGACAGAAATTTTGTGTCAATTTTGTGGACTTTCCTAATTTTGTGGTTTGGATTTTGAGGTTAAAATTTAGGTTTTATTTCTGATGGTCCGAATCTAAGTTTAGTTTGTTCATGATTTCTCTACGGTTTTGTTTGGTTATTGCTACATGATCCAGTTGATATGAGCCTAAATGTGTATTAGGGGAAGACCAGGTCTTCTTTCTTCTTGGTAATTCCCTGAAAAAGGTTGACATTAGTCTTAAGTCAAATTGTCTGCAGATGTAGACGAACCGAATTCTTAATAGGTGCCTTTGTGTGCAGGAGAATTTCCTGCTATTGTCTTGTATTTCTCTTCTCTGCCAATCTGTGCGTTCAAGCCTCCTACGAGTAGTTTTATGTGGTGCTTTGGTATTTTTGATGTCTCATATTCTAGTGTTGTTCGATTTTTCCTTGATTTTTTTTTCTGTTGTGATTGTTGGTAGGTGCATATGCACTTACGGTGGTATAGCTCTTGCTTGCTGATCGAGAGATGTGATATTGCTTCGATGGGGATGCAAAATTTGCTGTGGGTCCTGTTAGATTCCGTTTGACCATGAAAGCTGTTCCGAGCATAGTAACTTTCTGTTTATACTTCGTTGCTGGTTTTCCTTTCTAGGTCCTGCAGCTCTCTAATACAGATGCGTTCTCATCACCGTATCTAGTTTCCTTAAATGCTAATATGAGTATGTTGCGTCTGTTTAATACATCGGTCAATTGTTTAAGTTTCCCAGTCTTTAGTAATGTGCTGATATTCAATGTACCTAGCATATGTTTTTCCGTACGCTGATGCGAGAAGTTCTAGCAATTTAATAAAAGATAAACACCACTTGTCGGAACTCATTGCGGGTTTCCATTTGTCTGTTGTCCAGCTTCTTTCTTTATTTCTCCGAGGACATATCGCTATGGTAATACACTGAGCTCGCACGCGGAATGACGGGGTCTAGGTATTCCGTGGTTTCCCTAAATCACATCAGGCAAATCCCTGCGAGAAAGATGCTACTGATTTCTTTCCCCATTGTTCTCCAGTCTGCACCGTCTCTAATGCCGTCGTCGTCTGCAGGACGAGTTCCCATTTTTCTTCTCCTCTGACGTCGGGTGCTTTACAAGACGTGTGGCAACACCGCGAACGCTTTTGCCCGTGCAGTTGACGCAGCTGTTTTGACGCTAACTTTGTAATCTGGAGACGTATATTAACTCTGTCGCCTCTTTGCAGTCAGTGGTCTATTTGTGGCTCCCCTGTCTGTGTCAGTAAATGTAGTTTGTCTTGCGTTGTTGTGTTCAGCACTCCAAATTTTCGTGGGACCTCTGTACACCAGGGATGCACAGACTGCTGGCTACCATTGATCTGATGCCGGCTCGCGCCCCTCACCGTCCGTTCTAGTAATTTTTTTTTGTTCCTTTTTTTTCATTCCCTCCCGAAATGGAGAGAGCAGGTTCTAGTAGAACTTAGTTCATTTGAGCCCAGTCTAATTGGCACTGGAGCTGGGGACCTAATCCGGAATAATAACTTGTGAGACAGCACGATAGTTTGAACTTGTGGCTCTTACGTAGTCATAGTAAGGGGTTTGCCGTCCACGGTACTAGAAAGTCTGTACACCCCTGCTGTATTTGTAAAAATATTAATTAGAGTAGCTATATATTTCCCTAGAGGATTTAAATTTGCGACTCATTTCACAAATATTGTAAATGAGGTCAACAACGTGCCATCGTTGAATGTCTGTAAGTGATGATAGACCCAAAAAATACGGCAGCGGTGACTAGTGTACTGCGACTCATATATGAGTTAATACCATGAGATGAGGAAAGGCAAACTTCGTGAATTTCAAAGAAATAAAAAAAAAAGTTCTGGAAAAGAAGTTGTAAGCTGTGTGTTTGTGTGATATAAAAAGTGAACTACTCCGAATAGCGTAGAATACAAGATAACTGAAATGTTACGCTATGCAACAAGTATGAATCAAACCCCAGAATATAATTGGAAACTCAGTCTGACACGCAATATTTAACAGAATAGTAGCACAAACACACACTTAACATGATTTAAGCCCAACTAAAACTGGATTGGCATAACTATCATTTGAATATTAAGGTGTAGGTGCGACTCATCAAGAAACTGGCCAAGAATAAAAGAATTTGATATCTTCCCGACGCTCGGGCTCACAGTCAAGGACAACTTTTTAGATGAAGTTATATTCACCATTGATTGTAGAAACAATCTATTTTCAAAATCTTCCGATATGTTGTGTAACGTGTCACCGTCGTATCTAAGCCATATACTCGTAACTGTAAGTATACAGCAACATTAAACTTGAATTTCATTCTTACAGTTATAAGGCTGAAGCACAGTCTTCTGCTGTATACCACTGGATAATAGTCTTCAGGCCGAAGCTGCAGTTGTTAAAATAAGAACTTTGCTGTCAATGGCGAATATAGGCTAGCGTTTTTTTTAAAAAATAACAGTTTACTTTCTGTGTTAAGCGTCCAGCTGTAAAATAAAGATGCCCCTTACGCGCGAAAGCGTTATCGAAACTAGCACGTACATCAGCATAATTTGCATCTAATATCCCAGTAAGTGACAGTTTACTCTGTAGCACATTTAGTGAGCACCGATCGCCAGAACTGCAGCCGTGACCCGTCTTTCAGAACATGAAACCTAATTTCGCACAAAAGAAAATAATGATTTATGAGACTGTGCACTTTCAGCCTTAATTCAGTGAGTAGCCCCTCATAGCTCTACTACTATGTAAAAACACGACATTTAACATTGTTACAAAAAATCTCGAAAATGTCTTGACCGATTTACTTCAAATTTTTACACGATACTCTAATAAACATTAGGGCAGACAAAGGCTATATAGGGGCGGTTAAAACTTTGTGGAAATACCTGGAACACTACAACGCGGAATTCTAAAACTTCTTGACCGATTTAATTCAAATTATATATATATATATATATATATATATATATATATATATATATATATATATATATATATATATATATGAATTAAATCGGTCAAGAACATTTCGAAATTTTTGGTAACTACATTTATCTTTTATATAGGAACACTCTCACCGAACATCTCGAAAAGTTGTTAAATGTACTTCAAATTTTTACACGATTCTGTAATAAACATTCGGACTGACATAAGTTACACTTTTTAAATATATGAATATTTATGTATTTTATATATAACGGGGATATGTTGTTAGCAAAAATCTCGAGAAATTTTTGATCGATACTTTAATAAAAATTCGGGCAGACAAGGGCTACATAGGGGCGGTTAAAACTTTGTGGAAATACCTGGAACACCACAACACGGATGAAAAAAAGGTTGTATTACAGTCGTTCGTCACGAAAGGCGACATTCAACGACACAAAACTCGACTCCCTGCCCCGCCCCCAGGCGAGCGGGGCTGGGGGCCGACTTTTGTGTCGTTGAATGTCGCCTTTCGTGACGAACGACTTTGAGATCCTCAATAGGAACCCCAAATTTTTATTGCGGATTCGGATTCTCCGGGAAAGAAATTCGTAACTTTTGTGTGGAACAGTTTTATCTTTGCGTGATAGACGGAGCTGTAATCGACAAAAATCAAAATGGGTTATAATCCGTTGAAAACTGATAAGAGAATATTCGATATGTTAGCCAATGTCTGCGATACATTTTGTACAATTCAAATAACCATCTGTGATGTACGGACAGCAAACATGTGTCGCAGTCCGTGATCAAACTCTCGCTGTAGGTGCAACATTTCTGGGTGGAAGGGTATACTATTGCTGCGCTGTGTCGGGCGTGACTGTGGCCGTACAAGGAAACGGCGGTGCGAAACGGTCGCGGTTCATTTTACTGAAAACATTGAATTCGTAAAGATCTCTTCCTACGAGTGCAACGGTGTTGACGACTGCAGAGAGGGTAGATTCATTGCCTCGTACTTTGCGTCAAACAGGCATGTTGACGAAGCTCGTCGTTATGCGAACCTATTCCCTAAGAGGAATGATCCTTCTGCAACGGCATTTCGTAGATTTATCCAATTCTTTACTGCAACTGGAATTGTTCAACTCACACGAAGAATCCGACCACGGCCTGCGAAGAACGAAAATGCCGCAGTGGATGCTTTAGCTACATATCATCACATTAGTTCGCGGCAAATTGGATGATGTGCAAAAATTTCGCGACGAAGTGTTCTGCGGATACTGCATGAACACAGATACCAACCACGTTGCATGTCGTTACACCAAACCCTACATGGAGGCGAATTTAAAAGCCTCTTGAATTTTTGCAATTGGATACAACAACAACTAGCACCCAATAATGTTTTTCATTCACAGATACTTTTCTCCGATAAGGCAATGTTTACGAAACGTAGTCATGTGAATCGGCATAACATGCATTATTGGGCATTGAAGAATCCTCACTGTTTAAGGCAATTCAAGCTTCAACGTCCCTTGAGTGTCAGTGTCTTGTGCACTGTGTTAGGTACACGGATAACTGACCCATACTTCATAGAGGGTAATGTGAACGATAGAAAGTATTATTTGTTTTATTTTGTTTATTTATAATAAAAAATAAAGTAATAAATAAAATAAAAATAGGTAGAAAGTATGACAATGTTTTAGATAACGTTTTTTCAACACAACTGGAAGATGTACCACTTCAAACAAGAATGGGTATGTGGTTTCAACACGATGGCTGTCCAGCGCATTATTCATGCATATCTCGTGAAGTTCGGATGAACACTATCTTGGTTGAGGGATTGGACGAGGAAGTCCTCATGAGTTGCTTGCGAATTCACACAGTTTGACGCCTCCCGATTTTGTTTTGTGGGAACGCTTAAAGAGAAATGCTACATGGACGTACCCACAACCCCTGCAAATAGGCGGCAGGAAATTATCACTGAATGTGCAAACATCAGCGAAAAGTCACACAAGGACGTAGGATTGTCTTTCAGAAATAGGGGTGCAATATGGACTACAGCAAATAGGTATCATTTGGAACATTTGCTTTAGTAAAACATGAAGATTTGTTAGAGACAAGGGGACGCACCTAAGACAAGCATCCCGATGGTGAGAGGCAGTGAAATTCGCCTAAAATAAGCACCCCAGTGGTGACCCATGAAAGTTTTACATAATTAACTTTGTATTCATAGCTTGCCAGTGCCTGTTAAATAACATCTAGCTGCGAAACATAATACACACCTTGAATGTTGACAGTTCGTTCTGTAATTTCACATCGTATAAACTGTATTTTGATTTTATCGGAACGCAGTGCACAGTGTGTCTCTACAGTACCTAGCTTTTCGACTCATCGAAGTAAGCACTTTGAGCAACATCTTTGCCAGTCCACCGAGACACATTCGCATCTTTGGCAGCCAGTATGTCTTTCTGCCAGTGGGAAGCCATTGCGGTGTAGGAACCAAGAGGTGTTATTGTTTGAACGAGCTTCCACCATTCCGGATCGTTCAGTTCTAATTCTGGTACTTCTCTGAATCCTGTGCTGTCTGGAGAGAATTCTGCTGCAGGAGGAAGACTGGCTTTGTCTTTTGTTTGTCTGATCTGAAGGTGCCACAATAGTGAAGAAATTGGGCGACGTGATTTCAGTTACTTTCCGTCGTGAAGCTCAGCTTAACTGGTTAGGTTTTACGTTTTAGCTTGTTGCTCTGTTTTGATTACATGGAAGCTGATTACAGAGGCGAATAGTATCGTTTCAGTCCGTAGTGCTGTTATCACGCTCTCCTCAATCATAAAAGAGGTGCTGTTTCATTAAACATTGTGTACGAAGAACATAGCATCTTGAGTTTGCATATGAACTCCATCGTTTTGGTAATAATACAGACCATATCAACGAGCTTGTCACTGCATTATTTCTCGCCAGACTCCATTTCTTTGTCGTATATATATTATATCGTGTAATGCTGCTGCGGCTTCGTGTTGCTTTTAATCTGTTGATTCTGATGACGGCCCGTGAATTTCAAATGTTTCCAAATGAATGTCGGGGCTTTAAGTCTTTGTAGCTTTTATTACATTCAACTTACAATTACCAATAACACATCACACGAAAGAGCACCTCAAACAGTTGTGTTTGTATACCTACACGCATGCACTGCCTGTGTCTTTTGCTAGAAAGCGTTGGTAGCAAAGACTGCGACCAGTGAACAGAAAGGTTCACTATTTGCAAAGACTGATTTTCGTTGTTACCGTGCGTTCCATATTAAGTTACATTGTACTCCTCCAAGTGATAATAACATCCGTAGATGGTATCATGGGTCTGAAGACATCCACTGTCTTTGCAAAGAGAACAGTACGGGACGACTAAAAGTGATTGAAGAACGTGTTGAATGAGTGGGAAAATCACCTCCGAGGCTAGTCGTCAATTAGCAATTCCAGTGATGTCCTTATCGTTTCCAGTTGTTCCAAGCTCTAAGGCTTTCAGACTACTATTTACATGCCAACTTGGCAAATGAAATGTTGCTGCCAGATGATGAATATTTACTGCATCGTGTCGTCTTCAGTGGTGAACAAACATAAAGTGTCCATCTGGGGATCAGCAAATCCCCACAACGTGGTGCAATTGCAACGAGACTCCCCTAAACTGAATGTTTTTTGTGTCCTACCCCACTGGAACGTTTACCTACATTTTTATCTAGACGGCTGCTCTGCAAATCACGATTAAGTGGTTGACCAGGGGTTCATCGAACCACCGCAACATAATTATCTGTTATTCCACTGTCCAACAGCGCGAGGAAAAGAACGAGGACATGAATCTTCCTGTGCGAGCTCTGTTTTCCTTTATTTTATTGTGAAGATCGTTTGTCCCTATATACAGGTAAGTGTCAACAAAATATTTTCGCATTCGGATGAGAAAGTTGGTAATTAAAATTTCGGGAGAAGATTCCATCGCAACGAGAAACGACTTTGTTTTAACGATATCCACCCCAAATCTTATATCATATTCGTTTCATTCTCTCCCCTGTTTCTCGATAACAAAAAATGTGCTGCCCTTCTTTGAACTTTTACGATGTACTCCGTTAATCCTAACTGGTAAGGATTCCACACCGCGCAGCAACAATACTCCAAAAAGGCCGGACAAGCGCAGTGTATGCAGTCTCTTCAGGATATTTGTTGCATCTCCTAAGTGTTCTGCCAATAAAACGCAATCTTTGATTCGCCTTCATCGAAATATTTTCTATGTATTCTTTCCAATTTAAGTTGTTCGTAATAGTTATTCCTAGGTATTTAGTTGAATTTCCAGCCTTTAGATTTGATTGATCTATCGTGTAACCGAAGTTTAATGGATTGATTTTAGTGCTCATGGGGCTGACTTCCCACTTTTCATTATTTTGGGTCGATTTTCACCTTTCGCACGGTACAGATATCTTTCCTAAATCGTATTGCAATTTGTTTTCATCTTCTGATGACTTTACTATACGATAACGTCATCTGAAAACAACCTTAGGTTGCTGAGATTGTCTTTTAAATCGTTTATATAGATAACGAAAGCAGAGGGCCTACAACACTACCTTGGGGAACGCTCATAAATCACTTCTGTTTTAATCGATGACCTTCCATCAGTTACTACGAACTGTAACTCCTCTGGCAGGAAATCATGAATCCAGTCGCATAACTGAGACGATATTCTTTAAGCACGCAATTTGATTACACGCCGATTGTGCGGTGCGTTGTCAAAAGCCTTGTGTAAATCTACACTACTGGCCATTAAAATTGGTACAAAAAGAAGAAATGCAGATGATAAACGGGTTTTCATTGGACAAATATATTATACTAGAACTGACATGTCATTACGCAATTTGGGTGCATAGATCCTGAGAAATCAGTACCCAGAACAACCACCTCTGAACGTAATAACGGCCTCTATACGTCTGGTCGTTGAGTCAAACAGAGATTGGATGGCGTGTACAGGTACAGCTGCCCATGCAGCTTCAACACGATACCACAGTTCATCAAGAGTAGCGACTGCCTTACTGTGACGAGCTAATTGCTCGTCCACCATTGACCTGACGTTTTCAATTGGTGAGAGATCTGGAGAATGTGCTGGCCAGGGAAGCAGTCGAACATTTTCTGTATCCAGAAAGGCCCGTATAGGACCTGCAACATGCGGTCGTGCATTATCCAGCTGAAATGTAGGGTTTCGCAGGGATCGAATGAAGGGTAGAGCTACGGGTCGTGACACATCTGAAATGTAACGTCCACTGTTCAAAGTACCGTCAATGCGAACAAGAGGTGACCGAGACGTGTAGCCAATGGCACCCCACACCATCAAGCCGGGTTCTTTCGATTTAAGGTTCAAGTCCCTCTCGGCTACGGCCGCCAATCAACAGGAGGAGGTCGTTGGCGTAGGCTATGACCTCTAGCATATCAGCACTCTTCTCTAAGTTGTCTAGGAGAGGCTCCATATTAATGTCCCAAAAGAGTGGCCCCAGGAAAGAGCCTTGTGGACACCCCTTTGTTATCCTCTTAACCACTCTCCCGCTAGGGGATGATAGCCAGCTCCTAAGACATCCATATTGTGGCCGTGGACACTTTCCCCCGCAAGCGGGAGAAGAGCAAAGGCCACCACAGGTTGTCGAAAGCGCCACTGATATCTACCATGATGCCAACTACGTACTTGTGTGTGGATGACCCACAGACCTCAGTCGCCTTTGCTTCAGACGCAGATCACCCTGGCCAGAAGCCAAATTGCCTTCTGCTCATCCCACAGAGCACCCGGTGTGCCACCAGCCTGTCAGTTAGCAACCGCTCCAGCAATTTCCCAAGCAGATCCAACAGACATATAGGTCTGTGGGATCCTAAAGGATCTTTACCCTGTCCTTTCTTGATAATTACTATGTTGGCTTGTTTCCAAATGGAGGGAAACTTTCTGAGGCTCAGGGCCCCATTGTATGTTCTTGCTAGAGGTGTTACCAGTTGAGGAGCGAGGTATTGCACCACCTCTGCTATGATTCTGGGTCCTGGGGCTTTACCTCTTTTACGTGATTTAATGTGCGTCGCCACCTTATTCTCAGAGAATGGGTACACTACATTGTTATTTTGATATTCTTCCCGAGGAGCCTGCCTAATTAGACTTTGTTCTTCGGTATCCTCCTCTAAATTGTCGTCCATGAGCAGGGATCGGAGGAGGACCTAGGCAGTTTCCTGCCAAGACCACGTCATCTGGTTCTCATCCTTTAACAGTTGAAAGTACCATTGGCGACCGTATCTTTTTCCTGACTTTTTTGTAGGATATGCCCTAAGGGTCAAAAGCCAGTTGGCCTTGGACATACTTTTCCCAGATTTGGAGTCTGACGTTTTTGAGTTCCGTTTGGAATTCTTCCTTGGTGTCCCAGTAAATTTGCAGCCATCTCTGTTTCTCTACCCAGACGACACTTCGCTGGTAGTAAGTACCTCCTCGCCCTCCTGACGCACTGACGCATCTGCCCTAGTTCAGCGGACCAAGGTGACGGAGAGGCCGCCATGGCCCTCCACCTGGTTGGTACTGCTGCCTTCACCGCTCTAATAATCGCTCCAACTAGCTCTTCAGCATGCTTATAGACGTCTTCATCACCATCTGGCCATGTTGGGATGACAGACTCTCTTGCTAAGTGTTCCCAGTTAGTTTTGTTGTAGTTGAACTGAACTTCCCACCCTATGTCCCAGTGACACTCTCTGTCAGTAAGCGCGAAGGTGATCAGGTTATGATCACTAGTAGTGATTTGGTCTCTCACCATCCAGTTTTGCAGGTGGCCGGCAATATTAGGTGACATTAACGTTATGTCTATGTTTGTGCCTTCGCCTCCCCCCGCCAGTATAGGTGGGGGGATTTCCAACTCTGTTGGCAACGAGGTACTGCAGAGACATGATCGTTTCCTCCATTTTCGCCCCTTCTCCATCCTGAGTGCCACTGTGCCAAGGGGGGGATTTCGCATTTACGTCTGCCACCACCACTATCCTTCGACCTCACATCGCCGAGGTTATTTGTACAAGTTGGTCGAGGTACACTTCTATATCATCACCATACTGGAAGTACGTGTTCACCAGGTGTATGACTCCCACAGACCTCTGGAGCTCAACAAGAGTGCAATGATCATCTGAGAGATGCGCAAGCACTGTGACTCTTAAGGCTTTGTTTGTTATGATGATGGTAGCCTTTGGACCATTGGCAAAGCTTATTATTTGCCAGTTTACCGCAGCGAAAGCTATATTTCCCGTAAGAGAGTATGGCTCCTGTAGACAGAGTACTTCAAGACTCTTCTCCTCCACCACCCTCTGGAGCTCCTGCATGACCAGTCTACTGTTATGTGCGTTCACCTGCCCTAGCTGAATTGTAGCAGTCATGGAAAATACGTATAAACGTATGAATCTGGGAAGGTCTTCCTCCAATCATATGATATCCTACCGTTAGCTAAGACACCCTGATTGTAGATTTCATCAAGGTCAAATGTTTAGTTCCTTCTCTGAAATACATTTTTGATGAGGTCCCGCAGGGCGCCAAAGTCGGTGGGGAGATTCATGGTCTTTAACTGTATTCTATCAACAGCCTCCATGGCCGAGAAGGTGACTTTATGTCCGTACTTATGACCTATCTGCACTATGTGCCCTAGTGCTGTGGTCAGGACGGCTGGCTCCTCCAGACGGGATAATTGCAAAGCATATTCTAAATTGGGATAAATTCGTATAGGGTCAACCTCCAAGGGTTTGAGTAAGGGCTGATCTGGGATAGCTATGGCATTCGTGCTACTAACTACATTCACTTGCACTGGTTCTTCAGGTGTGGAGCTACTTTTCACAGATATTAGTTGGCCCATCACAGCAGGGCACCTAACCTGCAGTGCCTGATCTTCTGGCAAGCTCAGGTCCTGGGGGGAGGGGGAGGAGGCGGCCACCTGTTCCCGTGGATCTGTCTGGACGCACACGTCCACCATTATCTTTCTCTGCATTTTGTCTTCCGCAACAAAAGTTGAGAATTGTTTGAATTTAACAGCCCTTGCCGCATCTCTACGCCTCTTACCTGGGGACTTTCTTTTTGGCATCCTGCACACTGATGTGGCTTCAGCCATAATCGGTTCTTGAAATCTATCTCTGCTCCAACGTCCTGTAAGTTGGGCAATTTCTCCTAGTGGCGTTGCAAGTCTTCTTGTCAAGGAATGCAAACTCCGGATCTTATGCAGTTTTTCCTGACATGGTCGTATGCTCCACATCTGGAGCAAGCTGGCTACCGATCACAGTATTTCTGAATATGATACAGGTCCCCACAGTTATCACAGCGAGGCACCTCCAAGTAAACCCGCACTTTAACGTCATGGAATCCGACATATATCCTGCCCATAGATGTGAGCTTTCTCCACATAGATCCTGATACCTCCACAACGTGGTGTACGACATCTCTCTCTCTCGGTCCTGTCCTGAATCTTAGTCTAAATTAGCTTTTGAATTCCTCATCAGTCATATCATCAAAATTATGACTTTTGATTGTTTTGCAGAGTTCGTTGTTATCCACTGTGGCAGGTACATCGTACATGATCACAAGTGGGTTCCTCTTTGTGGAAGGTTCGCACTTAACTGCTTTGCATATTTTCTGGTTGTTCAGAATTTTATTCCCATCCTCTTCTATAGCAACAGTTACAATAACAACGTTCTTCATTGCCTTTGCCTTGTTTACCGCCGGCCAGTGTGGCCGAGCGGTTCTAGGTGGTCTGCAGCCGCGCGACCGCTACGTTCGCAGGCTAGAATCCTGCCTCGGGCATGTATGTGTGTGATGTCTTAAGGTTAGTTAGGTTTAAGTAGTTCTAAGTTCTAGGGGACTGATGACCTCAGATGTTAAGTCCCATAGTGCTCAGAGCCATTTGAACCATTTTTTGTGTACCTTCATTTTCTCCTTAATTGGATTGACCATTATAGTTAAAATTTCCTGAACTTTCTTCGTGTCCTGACCGGGCAGAGGTCTTAAGAAGACCAACGTGTTCAGTTTCTGTGACACTTTCACGATGGTCTCTCTCGTGGTTTGGATCTTGGGTGCAGCCGCTTTTGATAATTCATGGTGGGTCAGTGCGGTTCAGTGAGGATTGCACCCAGTTAAGGGCTAGCCTTTTAACATCATGCATGGACAGTCTTTCCCGTGTTAGCTTCAGCCCATTGAGGGGTTACTGTGTGCTGGGGCCACATCAAGGCCACGGGATAGGACATTATGGTCCCTGCCTCACTCAGATGCCTCTGAGCCTCAAGAGCACTTCAGAGCAATCTGAAGATTTCCGGGAATCAGAGGGTCTCCCGGCGGTTTTAATCCAGTTATGGAAGGCAGCACACCTCCCCCAGGTGGTGCCACGCAGACCACTTTCCCGTGCTCCCCTAGATTTGCCTCTACTATGTCAGCAGCCTTTTGGCTGTGAGCAGAGATGACGCTCCCTTCTGAGCAGTGACATCTTGAGGTGTCACGTCAGGCGGGTTAGATACTGTCGGTACCTCCTAATTTTTCTTAAGGGCTTAACTTTTTATGCTTTTGTTTTATTCTAACTCTCTGTTTATAAGAAGATTGATTTGAGTCTTTTGTACGTTTGCTCGAGTTGTGGGTAGTCCCCTAGATCTTTTATTGGTTCGTTTTCGGATTTACTTTCGGTGTCGTAGAAGGCGACTCCAAGTTCCCGAAACCTTTCAGCATTTTCATGCCCGCGGCCTCATGCGTGTCGGCCGTGGGGAATCCTGTAGGGATGTGTAATGCCCGTCTCAGTGCCATATTTTGGACTCTTTTCAGCCTCACCATATGGGTTTTGGCTGCATAGCCCCAGACAGGATAGGAAAATTCTAGTATTGGCCTTATGAGCGTGCAGCAGAGTCGCACGCCCGTTGTTGCAGCTAGACTACTGTTTGCGTTCAGGAGGGGGTATAGCTCGTTAAGTCTGGCACTTGCTTTTTTCCTGAGGTGATTGATGTGGGCCCTCCAGGTTAGGCGTTGATCTAATGTAACCCATAAATACTTTGCGGTCCCTCTCCATGGTATGTCGCGTCTGTGGAGTCTGAGTTGCGTGTCCTCTCGTCTCCTATGAGCGGGGGAGCGTTTTCCTTTTCTTTACGTGAGCATCAGAGCCTGGGTCTTTTCACTATCGATTGTGATGCGCCATTTTTTGGCCCAAGTTTCGGTTTTGTTTAATAGGTTTTGAAGTCTGTGGGTGACAATTCTCCTATTGCTGCTGATCATCAGCATACTGGGCTGTTTGAGTGTGTGGGGCAGTCGCTGTGCCGGCGGTGTACAGCTGTACAGGACAGGGCCTATTACCGACCCCTGTGGTACTCCTGCCCGAATGTTACGTTTTGATGACTTCGCAGTGTCCACTTTTACGCAGAAGGTACGATTTGCTAGCTAGCTCTTCAGCAGTTTAACTACCTGGCCATGGAACCATAGTGTGTATAGTTTTGGTATTAAACCAGTGTGCCACACACTGTCGAAGGCCTTCGCTACGTCTAGCAGCACTAGGCCACAGTAGCCTTTCCTGTTAAAGGCTTCTGTGGCGTCTTGGAACACTGTCATTAGCTGTTGTTCTTGTCTACGTATGTACTGCTCTATACGGGCCAGTAGGAGGCGCTCACACAGTTTACTTAGTGTTGGGAGGAGACTTATGGGTCGGTGATTCTGGGGGATATTGGGTCTTTTCCAGGCATAACTATCGTGACCACTTCCGCGTATTCCCACTCCTTCTGGAATTTTTGTGTTCGCGTGATCTCATCGTGAATGAATATCAGAAACAGCGTCTCGTTTATACCCCGGGTACAAGCCACTGCGCCTGCTCGAGAAGCGGAAGAGCTGCCCTCTGCAAAGCGAAGAATTGCAGCGCCGTCGGTGGTGGAAACTGGCGGAAGTGATAAATCGCAAATTAAGATGTAGCGGGTCGAAAATCAGACCGTTGTTTAATAACAGATAAAATATGGTTCCTTATCTTGCTTAAAGGACAACCTTCATACCCATTAATAATGTCATCAGACAATCGTATTTCGGTGGATTCCTTGAGCACACAATCCCAGTATAGCGAACCCGGAGCAATAATTTGCGTCTTTTTAAACGACATGTTATGCGCTTCATTGAGACAACGTTCGGCGACGGCAGATTTTTCAGGCTGGAGCAAACGTATGTGACGCTGATGTCCCACACATCGGTCGTGAACAGTGCGAATAGTCTGTCCAATATAGGCCTTTCCACAATGACAGGTAAAACAATTTTTTCAACCTAACGCAACGGACAGAAGCAGTACAGTACGGCCTTATGGAGACAAACACGATGTTTAGCCGTACATCATATGTTTCCTAGACTATTGCTCGATGTATCACAGAATGACGTGGCATGCTTCAATTGATCCAAACAGGGCACTAGTCTTGGCCAAAGGCAGAAGAACACTTTTAATATCATATTTCCTGAGGATTCTTGAAATGTTTGAAGAAATACTTCCAGCAAAGGGTAGAAAAGCAGCTGATTTATTAGTGTCCGGTGCTGGGTCACTTGATGGTCCAAACTCAAAAGCACGATTGATTTCATGATCGATATATCCGTTGAGCTTGTAGAGAGCCATAAGATGATCCAGTTCCTGCGTCAAATTTTCGGAATCAGAAATGGCATAACCTCTCTTCACCAAAGTACGTAGAACTCCCATGCGCTGATGTGGATGACAACTCGTAGAACGAAGATATCGGTCCGTATGTGTGTCTTTATGGCTTATGCCATGCCCATTTTCTTTTTTGTGTACTAGAACATCCAAAAAAGATAACTTGCGATCTTTATCAATTTCCATCTAAAATTTGATGCGTGGATGGAGACAGTTAAAATGATCTGAAAACCAATTACGAGCTTCCATTCCATGTGGCCAAACAATGAAATATCATTCACGAATGTCCAAAAACATGTTGGTTGAAGAGAAGTCCTGAGTGCGATATCATCAAAATCTTCCATAAAAAGATTGGTGGCAGTAGGGAAAAGAGGATGCCCATTGCAAACGCCGGCAGTTTGTTCAAAAAATTCGTTATTAAATAAAAAATATGTCGATTTCAACACATGGCGACACAGGTCAGTAGTGTTATCACCAAAAAGTTGACCAATTAACCCCAAGGACTCTTCCAATGGTACCTGGGTGAAAAGAGAAACCACATCAAAAATAACTAAAAGGTCAGATGTTCCAAGGCATAAAGACTTCAATCATTGAATAAAATCAGCTGAGTAGGATAAATGATGTTCGCATTTCCCAACGTAAGGACTGAGGACGGAAGCAAGATATTTGGCTAAATTATAAGTAGGAGCGCCCAAATTACTAACAATAGGACGAAGAGGTGTTCCAGATTTATGCATCTACGGTAAACCATAAAACCTTAGTGGTTCTGCCGCCCTGGATGAAGTTTTTTGATGGTGTCCCTTGGCAGGGAGCTATTCTTAATAAGTGAAATGGTCTTCCGACTTATCCGGTCTGTAGGATCGCTCCGAAGTTCACGGTAAGCAGAATCATCCAATAAACAGGCCATTTTAGCCAAATAAACTTTACGAGACAAAAGAACAGTGGCACTACCTTTATCAGCAGGAAGAACTAAAAGATCCTTATCTTTGTGAACGAATGGCATACCTTTAACTGGAAGAAATATTACTGCGTAGTGGCGGTACACAACGAAGATGATAAGAAACTTCCTGCCTTATTTCCTCTGCCAGATCTTCAGGAAAGCGAGCAATGGTCTGCTCAACAGCGTTAATAAAATCAATAGTACTGCAGGCAGTTTCCTTGGTGTAGGAACAAAGTTCACATGTTTTTCCAACACCGACAAAGTAGCATCATCCGATTTCTTGTCAGTTAAATTAATAACAGTCCGACGACGAAAAATGTCATTGGATGTGGATGGTTGTTGGCGAAGTCGAAGAAATTCCGAAGATTGTTTCTTAATAGGATGCGGTAGACAGACGAGAAGAACGTTCTAAATGCAAGATATACAATTAATTGGATATCAGATCCACGTCAACAGTTGACTAGAGCCTTGTCTGGATTTGTTAAAGATGATTTCGACTTGAGAAAGCCTATATTGGACAGACTATTCGCTCTGTACCCGTGGTCTAGGGGTAGCGTCTTTGATTCATAATCAAAACGTCTTCGGTCCCGGGTTCGATCCCCGCCACTGCTTAAATTTTGATAAATAATCAGCATTGGCGGCCGAAGACTTCCGGCATAAGAAGTCAGCCTCATTCTGCCAACGAATGGCTCTGAGAACTATGCGACTTAACATCTGAGGTCATCAGTCGCCTAGAACTTAGAACTAATTAAACCTAACTAACCTAAGGACATTACACACATCCATGCCCGAGGCAGGATTCGAACCTGCGACCGTAGCGGTCGCTCGGTTCCAGACTGTAGCGCCTAGAACCGCACGGCCATTCGGGCCGGCCATTCTGCCAACGGCCTTGTCAAAGAGGGCGGAGGAGCGGATAGAAGTTCAGGGCACTCTCTTGTCCTAGGGGTGGGAAATTGCCCCTAAAGGCGGAAGAATCAGCAATGATCAACGACATGAGGATGCAGAAGGCAATGGAAACCACTGCATTAAAGACAGGCAACGTGTATCCACAGGACATGTGGCCTGTAATTGAAGAAGTGCCATGATGATCTCTCCATTGGCAAAAGATTCCGGAATAGTCCCCCATTCGGATATCCGGGAGGGGACTGCCAAGAGGGAGGTTACCATGAGAAAAACATTGAATAATCAACGAAAGGATAACGTTCTACGAGTAGGGGCGCGGAATGTCAGAAGCTTGAACGTGGTAGGGAAACTAGAATATCTGAAAAGGGAAATGCAACGGCTCAATCTAGATATAGTAGGGGTCAGTGAAGTGAAGTGGAAAGAAGACAAGGATTTCTGGTCAGATGAGTATCGGGTAATATCAACAGAAGCAGAAAATGGTATAACAGGTGTAGGATTCGTTATGAATAGGAAGGTAGGGCAGAGGGTGTGTTACTGTGAACAGTTCAGTGACAGGGTTGTTCTAATCAGAATCGACAGCAGACCAACACCAACAACGATAGTTCAGGTATACATGCCGACGTCGCAAGCTGAAGATGAACAGATAGAGAAAGTGTATGAGGATATTGAAAGGGTAATGCAGTATGTAAAGGGGGACGAAAATCTAATAGCCATGGGCGACTGGAACGCAGTTGTAGGGGAAGGAGTAGAAGAAAAGGTTACAGGAGAATATGGGCTTGGGACAAGGAATGAAAGAGGAGTAAGACTAATTGAGTTCTGTAACAAGTTTCAGCTAGTAATAGCGAATACCCTGTTCAAGAATCACAAGAGGAGGAGATATACTTGGAAAAGGCCGGGAGATAGGGGAAGATCTCAGTTAGATCACATCATGGTCAGACAGAGATTCCGAAATCAGATACTGGATTGTAAGGCGTACCCAGGAGCAGATATAGACTCAGATCACAATGTAGTAGTGATGAAGAGTAGGCTGAAGTTCAAGACATTAGTCAGGAAGAATCAATACGCAAAGAAGTGGGATACGGAAGTACTAAGGAATGACGAGATACGTTTGAAGTTCTCTAACGCTATAGATACAGCAATAAGGAATAGCGCAGGAGGCAGTACAGTTGAAGAGGAATGGACGTCTCTAAAAAGGGCCATCACAGAAGTTGGGAAGGAAAACATAGGTACAAAGAAGGTAGCTGCGAAGAAACCATGGGTAACAGGAGAAATACTTCAGTTGATTGATGAAAGGAGGAAGTACAAACATGTTCCGGGAAAATCAGGAAAACAGAAATACAAGTGGCTGAGGAATGAAATAAATAGGAAGTGCAGGGAAGTTAAGACTAAATGGCTGCAGGAAAAACGTGAAGACATCGAAAAAGATATGATTGTCGGAAGGA
Organism: Schistocerca americana; assembly: GCF_021461395.2. Lineage (NCBI taxonomy): Eukaryota > Metazoa > Arthropoda > Insecta > Orthoptera > Acrididae > Schistocerca > Schistocerca americana. Next base: position 213,721,862 of record NC_060125.1, on the reverse strand, counting down.
CAGACTCAGCATACAGGAAAGTCAAAACAAACTTTGGTGATATTAAAAGCTACGGTGGTAACATTAAGAGTGCAACGGGAATTCCTCTGTTAAATGCAGAGGAGAGAGCAGATAGGTGGAAAGAATACATTGAAAGCCTCTTTGAGGGTGAAGATTTGTCTGATGTGATAGAAGAAGAAACAGGAGTCGATTTAGAAGAGATAGGGGATCCAGTATTAGAATCGGAATTTAAAAGAGCTTTGGAGGACTTACGGTAAAATAAGGCAGAAGGGATAGATAACATTCCATCAGAATTCCTAAAATCATTGGGGGAAGTGGCAACAAAACGACTATTCACGTTGGTGTGTAGAATATATGGGTCTGGCGATATACCATCTGACTTTCGAAAAAACACCATCATCGGCCGCGGTGGCCGTGCGGTTCTGGCGCTGCAGTCCGGAACCGTGGGACTGCTACGGTCGCAGGTTCGAATCCTGCCTCGGGCATGGGTGTGTGTGATGTCCTTAGGTTAGTTAGGTATAAGTAGTTCTACGTTCTAGGGGACTTATGACCTAAGATGTTGAGTCCCATAGCGCTCAGAGCCATTTGAACCATTTGAAAAGCAACATCCACACAATTCCGAAGACGGCAAGAGCTGACAAGTGCGAGAATTATCGCACAATCAGCTTAACAGCTCATGCATCGAAGCTGCTTACAAGAATAATATACAGAAGAATGGAAAAGAAAATTGAGAATGCGCTAGGTGACGATCAGTTTGGCTTTAGGAAAAGTAAAGGGACGAGAGAGGCAATTCTGACGTTACGATTAATAATGGAAGCAAGGCTAAAGAAAAATCAAGACACTTTCATAGGACTTGTAGACCTGGAAAAAGCGTTCGACAATATAAAATGGTGCAAGCTGTTCGGGATTCAGCAAAAAGTTGGGGTAAGCTATAGGGAGAGATGGGTCATATACAATATGTACAACAACCAAGAGGGAATAATAAGAGTGCTCGTATTAAGAAGGGTGTAAGACAAGGCTGTAGCATTTCGCCCCTACTCTTCAATCTGTACATCGAGGAAGCAATGATGGAAATAAAAGAAAGGTTCAGGAGTGGAATTAAAATACAAGTTGAAAGGATATCAATGATACGATTCGCTGATGACATTACTATCCTGAGTGAAAGTGAAGAAGAATTAAATGATCTGCTGAACGGAATGAACAGTCTACCATACTGTGTACTCTATGGTTTGAGAGTAAATCGGAGAAAGACGAAGGTAATGAGAAGTAGTAGAAATGAAAACAGCGAGAAACTTAACATCAGGATTGATGGTCACGAAGTCAATGAAGTTAAGGAATTCTGCTACCTAGGCAGTAAAATAACCAATGACGGACGGAGCAAGGAGGACATCAAAAGTAGACTCGCTATGGCAAAAAAAGCATTTCTGGCCAAGAGAAGTCTACTAATATCAAATACCGGCCTTAATTTGAGGAAGAAATTTCTGAGGATCTACGTCTGGAGTACAGCATTGTATGGTAGTGAAACATGGACTGTGGGAAAAACGGAACAGAAGAGAATCGAAGCATTTGAGATGTGGTGCTATAGACGATTGTTGAAAATTAGGTGGACTGATAAGGTAAGGAATGAGGAGGTTCTACGCAGAATCAGAGAGGAAAGGAATATGTGGAAAACACTGATAAAGAGAAGGGACAGGATGATAGGACATCTGCTAAGACATGAGGGAATGACTTCCATGGTACTAGAGGGAGCTGTAGAGGGCAAATACTGTAGAGGAAGACATAGATTGGAATACGTCAAGCAAATAATTGAGGACGTAGGTTGCAAGTGCTACTCTGAGACGAAGAGGTTAGCACAGGAAAGGAATTCGTGGCGGGCCGCATCAAACCAGTCACCCAGGGCTACAAGTCCTGATTTTCGCTAAAACGGCCAGTAAGACAGCCATCCCCAACAAGACCATAGAGCACTGGAAAGCTCCTCTACCCGCTCACGTACCAATAGTCATCAGACCTAATAGACCACTACACGCAGTAAAATAGTCAGGACAAACAACCCAGAACTGAAACCACTATGGAACAGGCTGAAAGCGAAAATAAAACGACTTGTTTCGGAACACCGACAAAACCAATGGGACAACACGCGCAAACAACTTGATCACAGACAAAGACGCAAGTTCTGGACGAAATTCAAAACACTGACAGGAAATACAAACTGACAATCGACAATACACCCACAACCAACGACAAAGAAATTGCAGAGGCAGTCAAAGAAGTTTTGGTCAGTGCCCACAGTTTGCCCCAAGACAACCTCTTCGTCGAACGATTCAGACAGGCAGTCACGGACGAACTTCCCCTCCCACACCGTGCCCTCCGAAAACGATTGAAAACGATCACGACTTACTCAAGGACATAACGGAAAACGAAGTAGCAGACGCCATCATGTCCGGTAAGAACTCTGCCCCAGCCGAAAACGGCATCCAAAGAATTCATCTCAGAAAATGCCTATAGCCCCCCTGCTGACACTACTATTTAACTACTGCATGACGCATGAAACCTCTCCCACAGCGTGGAAAAAAAACAAAAACCATAATGATACATAAATATGAAAAACCGAAAAAAGACCCGAAATCCTACCGCCCCAATTCCCTAATAGACGTTATCAGAAAAACCTTCGAAAGGATAATCACCGATAGACTGACCAACTACAAATAATCCCACATCTCCAGGGAAAAAAATGGTTCAAATGGCTCTGAGCACTATGGGACTTAACTTCTGAGGTCATCAGTCCCCTAGAACTTAGAGCTACTTAAACCTAACTAACCTAAGGACAGCACACACACCCATGCAGCATTCGAACCTGCGACCGTAGCGGTCGCGCGGTTCTAGACTATAGCGCATAGAAGCGCTCGGCCACCCCGGCCGGCATCTCCAGTCAGGATTCAGAAAAAGACATTCAACAAACGACTCACTACTAAGACTTACCACAGACATAACAAGATACCAGAACCTGGGACGATGCACACTACTAGACATCGAGCGCGCATTCGACAAGATCTGGCACGATGGACTACTGTACAAACTACTAAAACTAGGATTTCCACCTAAGACCGTAAGACTCATACAATCACTACTGCAAGAAGGACAATCTCAAGTACACGGAAATGACGGAACATCCTCCCCCTTCTCCCCACAAGCAGGAGTAGCTATACTCACTATACACTACGGACGTACCAACCACAAACAGACCTAACGAACAAGTCCAACCCTACGCATACAATACTGCCTACTGAAACTCAGGACCCTCAACAATCACAATCAACAGAGAAACGACGACATACATGACGAAACTACAACAGTGGATGCAGAAATGGCGCATAGAACCAAACCCAAATAAAACTCAGCTAGTCCTGTTCAGACACCGTGACATACCCAAAAAGACGAGACAACACCCGAAAAATATCACTCTAACGTTGTGGGGAACCAGACTGAACATGACCGACAAGCAAAGTACCTAGGAGTGACTCTAGACAAGTACGTAAACCTGGACGAACACGTCAAAGAAACACTGAACAAAGCAAGGCAACGCCAGTCCCTAATAAGACGAGTTCAGGGGAAATTCCATGGTTGCAACGACAAAACGGCAGTTAACAATTACAAAACATTTGTACGTCCCCTCTTCGAGTATGCGGCGGCCCCCCTAGCCTGTATGTCGTAAACAAAAACAGAAAGACTATACAGACTGAAAGACACATGCTACGGAGCATACTGAGACTCCCACCAACCACACACAGCCGAGAAGCGTACGACGACGCAAAAGTCACACCCCTGCGGACGAGACTCGCCGTTCTCCGCGCACGTTATGGCAGACGCATACTAACAAGTCGCCCTGACCTCACACAGCTCTTCACAAACTGACCTAGACATAATAACAAACCGAAGTTCAGATACACATTTCCCCCCCGAACAATCATACACAACATACTAGCAACACACCCAGACACAATACACAACCACGAACTCTCGGTACAGTTGATACTAATAGCACAGGAAACACAAACACCACCGCACCTCCTGGCCCTGGATCCAGATCCCGACCCAATGTGAACTCCCACACTCCTGTACAATCTAAATATTGCACAGCCACAGGCCATAACTGACACCAAGCTGGTCATTCACTTTTTCATAACCGTAGATGTATATACGACCTAAGCCTGTAACTTCAACATAAATATTTCACCTTGTTAACCATCGAGGTATTTCTAACCTCAGAAACTGTGTATCACCTATTTCCTAATTTTATTTAAATTACTAATTTGTCATTGTTAATCTTATTTTAATTCCTTATTTTATTTGTCAATTGTATCGCATAATCATTCATATTCCAGCAAGTTCTAATACATAGCAGCAAAGTGTATCCATGATCAAATACCATAATAGTACTAAAGAGAGACACAATATACAAAAGAAATACTAAGAATTGCAAAATTTTTAACAAGAACTGTAAATGTTAAAAAAAGAAAACAAATTAGATGTAAGATATAGCTGTAAGAACATTGTCAATAAAAAAACATGTAACCAACAAAATGTTAAGCTAAGGCCAAATAGAGCCAGACGCTCTCAAGTAGACCGCCCACCACCAGGTGTGGGAATGAAAAGTATTAAAAATAAATTTAAAAAAAGATGTTCATTCAGTTTCGGCGTGATAGTGTACTCAGCAATCGCACGTAACGATGGCGACCACATGGATCGCAGATATACCCGACAGCATACCCGTGAAGAGCATAAACATGTAAAACGCCTGGAAAATCTACGGAATCACAATATACACTTAAGTGGCAAAAGTCATGGAATAGCGATATGCACATATACAGATGGCGGTAGTATCGCGTACACCACGTACACACACGTGCAGTGCCTTAGCGGAGCTGTCGTTTATACTCACATGATTGTGGGAAAAGCTTTCCGCCGTGAAAACGGATGCATGATGGGAATTATCAGGCTTTAAAAGCGGAATGGTAGTTGGAGCTAGACACATGGGACATTCCATTTCGGAAATATTTAGTAAATTCACTATTCCGCGATCCACAACATCGAGAGTGTGCCGAGAATACAAAATTTCAGGCATTGCCTTTCAGCACGGACAACGCACTGACGGACGGTCTTCACTTAACAACCGAAAGCAGCGGCGTCTGCGTAAAGTTGTCAGTGCAAAAAGGCAGAGACATTGCATGCAATAACAGTATAAATCATTGTGGGACGTACGACGAAAGTATCCGTTAGAACAATGCGGCGAAATCTGGCGTTAATGGAGTATAGCGGTAGACAACCGACGCGAGTGCCTTAGCTAACAGCACGAGTGGAAAACTGTGGCCTAGATGAGTCTCGATTTCAGTTCGTAAGAGCTGATAGTCCCGTGCGGAGTTTCGTGGTCTCCCATCGGGCGCCTGCCAGGTGGCGGATAGGGGAATGCTCGCCAGATATGGTGGCTACCGGGGAAATAAAATACCCAGGGTGGACCAAAACTAGCACTGCTGCCTTGTAGTATGATATTAGCTTATCAAAGGATAAAGGAAGAAAACCTTGAGTAAAAATTACCTGGCCCTCCGGGTTGGGAATTATGCAGTGGGCCAGCTCCTCACTCACACAAAAACCTAAAAACGCTAAAAAACCTAATAATATGCCTCGGAAAAATTGGAACTTTGGACGACGAACTGGCGATGAGAAACGGAAAATGATATTTTGATGCTAGAATGTGCAAGGTACTTCCACTAAAATAAATTTACTACCTGCAGAACTTGACATGTTCAACATGGATTTTGTCGTACTCTGAAACAATGAAGAAAGGCCAAGGAGAAGAAGAACTGCATAATTATGTACATATCTGGAGTGGGGTATCAAAAGCAGAGCCAAAGCAGGAGTGTCCATTATGATAAAGATATCATGGAAAAAAAGTATCACAAATTGGACATTCATCAATCAACGTATTACAACTGTTGAAACGACATTATTTGCTGTGGAAGTTGTGATTATTGGCGTATATGCACCCACGAGCGACACAAAAGATAAGGAGAAAGATACATTCTGGGCCACCCTCAAGGAGACCACTGAAAAAATCCCGAGAAGAAAGGAACTGATTATCATGGGAGACATGATGGAAGGGTAGGAATTAGAGAATCCTGTAGAATAGTAGGAAAACATGGAGAGGACGAATATAATGACAATGGGGAACGACTGATTGCAATTTGTGAACAACTCGACCTAAAAATTACCAACACATTTTTCAGACACAAGGGCATTCGTAAATACACTTGGTAACAGAACACTAAAGAACTTCGTTCTATAATAGATTATATTATCATCAGGCAAACAAGTAGTTTCAAGGCAGTAGACGTCAGATGTTATAGAGGAACCCAGTGTGGATCAGACCACTATCTAATAAAAATGAAATCTTTTTGGCCATGGAAGAATGCAAGGAATGATACAAGTAACATAAGAAAAAGGAACCAGACTGAGAAAGATGAAAATTTACCTTTTAATACTGACAGCCTACAAGACGAAAGTTTCAGAACACTCTTTGTGGCCAGGATGGAAAGGTAACTAGTTGAATCAGTTGAAGGAAGTACAGAGGAAATATATATGAGTATGTAAAAACTAATGTGAAAATCATAGCAACAGATGAGTTGGGTAAAAAAGGTAGCAACCACAACCGTGCAGCATAGTGGTGGTCAGAGGAAATAGAGGTCCTCGTTAGAGAAAAACGGAATGCGCTCCTTCAGTGGTTGAATGATAAATCAGAAAAAACGAAATCAATGTACAAGGAAAAGAAGAATGAAGTGATGAAAAAAATAAAGATGGCAAAAAATGAAGCGTGGGAAAGAACATGTGCCAAGTTTAATAGCAAATTAGGATTTGGGACAAAAAAGAAGCATGATCAGTATTAAAAGGGCTTCGACAGGATACAAAAAGCAAAACCAATCTCCAAGTGATAACACAAAAGCAATGGGAATAGTATTTCCAAAAATTATTAAATGAGGACAGAGAAGAATATCTAGAAGAAGGAACAGTGGAACAACATGGACATGAAGATGATGAGATCCAGATTTTAGGAAGTGAAGTACTTCAGGCGTTGAGAACAGGAAATATTGGTGAATCACTGGGACCAGGCAATATCACATTACGACAGATTTTGGAGAAACATAGGGAGAAATTAAAAATATAGGATTAATTTTCATAGATCTAGAAAAATCGTATGATACTGTTTCAAGAAAATTACTTTGGAGAGCACTACATATGGCAAACATAAACCCTTCCTTGATTAAAATAACACAACAGATGTATTTAGATAACATTTGCCAAGTGAAAGTTGGGAATAAACTTTCACAGAAATTTAGAACAAGGTAAGGCCTTTTACAGGGCTGTCCCATGTCACCATCATTATTTAAAACTATATAGATATTAGCCTTAGAACATGGTCTCGTAAATGTAATAGTATGGGATTAGAAATAAGAGATGGAGTTTACCTACATCATTTATTGTTTGCTGATGATCAAGTACTCGTAGCACAAAATGGGGACGATGCTAACTATATGTGCAATCAACTAGCAGTAGCATACAAAACTTGGGGTTTGAAGTTTAATTACCAAATTACTTGACTAATGATTCAGATGAACTATACATCGAAGGAAAGAAAATCAAAAAGATAAACACTTTCTGTTATTTGGGATCCATTTTAGAAATCGAGGGAAAATCAAAGTTAGAAATCAATAAAAGAATTAGTAGCGGACGGAATGTCATTGGGATGCTTAACTCAGTCTTATGGAGAAGGAATGTAATGAGCAGAACTAAAAAATTAATATACAAATCCATGTTAGAGAGTGTGGCTCTGTATGGAACGGAGACCTGGACAATTAACCTGAAGCACATTAAAAAATTACAAGCTCTAGAGATGGACTTCTGGAGAAGATCGGCAAGAATCTCCAGGAAAGAAAAGATCAGGAACACCTAAATAATCAGGAGAATGTAAATAAAAGAAAGAATATATGACGTAATGGATAGGAATAAATTAGAGTGGTACGGACATGTACGACGAATGGGGAAAGCCAGAATGCCATAACTGATACTGGAGTGGGAACCGGAGGGGAGAAGAAGAAGAGGACGACCTATGACCACCTGGCCCCAAAATATACAGTACACAATGAGGAGAATGGGCGCAGAGGAAGAGGACACACAAGATCGAAACACCTGGAGGAATATTTTGAAAATATAGTATAAGAACGTTTATTCTTTCTATTGTAATATTACAAGTAAATTATTATGTTGGAGATAAGCCTCTGTAATGAGGAAAATCTCAAAATAAAAAAAGAGCTGTTAGCAGGGTTCGAGTGAGTGTCGCAGACTCCACGGAGCTATGGATCCAAGTTCTCAACAAGGCACTGTGTAAGCTGATGGTGCATGATGGTGTGGGCTGTGTTTACATGGAATGGACTGAGTCCTCTGGGTGTTCAGCTGCTTGGAGACCATTTGCAGCCATTCATGAACGTCATGTTCCCAAACAACGATGGGATTTTTGTGGATGACAGTGCGCCACGTCACCTTGGCACATTTGTTCGCGATTGGCTCGAAGGTCATTCTGGACAATTCAGGCGAATAATTTAGCCTCCCAGATCATCCGACAAAAGTCCTGTCGAATAATTATAGGACGTAATGAAGAGGACAGTTCATGCAGAGAACCCTTCACTGGCAACACTTTCGCAATTATGGACGGTTATAGAGGCAGCATAGCTGAGTATTTCTGCTGGAGACTTCTAACGTTGCGTTCATGCCACGTCGAACTACCGCACTGCGACGGGCAAAAGGAGGTCCGATACGATATTATGAGGGGTCCCATGACTTTTTGGCCTCAGCGTATATGTTCCAAAGCAAGAAGTGCTCTTCATGAGCATTAGAATAGCCTGTGATATAAACTGGGGTCTAAATCTCAGGAGTATGTTCTGGATACACATAACTGTAGTAAGACCTAGGATAATTTCTGGGGCTACAGTATGTTGGAAAAAAGTAGAACAGACGGTGGTTGCTAAGGGACTTGCAAGGTATAGAGAATGGCCTGCTTAGATATAACAGGACGAGCTAGCAGCTAGCCCACTGTTAGGATGCAGACGATGCTGGACATACCACACTTACATCTTTGGGTTACAATTGAGGCAGCAGGAACAGCATAAAAGTTAAAAACTGGACATAACTGGATTCTTTAGGGTATCCAGAATGTTGTACAGAGTTTCAGGGACAGCATAAGGGAACAGTTGACAGGAATGGGGGAAAGAAATACAGTAGAAGACGAATGGGTAGCTCTGAGGGATGACGTAGTGAAGGCAGCAGAGGATCAAGTAGGTAAAAAGACGAGGGCTATTAGAAATCCTTGGGTAACAGAAGAAATATTGAATTTAATTGATGAAAGGAGAAAATATAAAAATGCAGTAAATGAAGCAGGCAAAAAGGAATACAAACGTCTCAAAAATGAGATCGACAGGAAGCGCAAAATGGCTAAGCAGGCATGTCTAGAGGACAAATGTAATGATGTAGAGGCTTATCTCACTAGGGGTAAGATAGATACAGCCTACAGGAAAATTAAAGAGACCTTTGGAGAAAAGAGAGCCACTTGTATGAATATCAAGAGCTCAGATGGAAACCCAGTTCTAAGCAAAGAAGGGAAAGCAGAAAGATGGAAGGAGTATATAGAGGGTCTATACAAAGGCGATGTACTTGAGGACAATATTATGGAAATGGAGGAGGATGTAGATGAAGATGAAATGGGAGATACGATACTGCGTGAAGAGTTTGACAGGGCACTGAATGACCTGAGTCGAAGCAAGGCCCCGGAAGTAGACAACATTCCATTAGAACTACTGACAGCCTTGGGAGAGCTAGTCCCGGCAAAACTCTACCATTTGGTGAGCAAGATGTACGAGACAGGCGAAATACCCTCAGACTTCAAGAAGAATATAATAATTCCAATCCCAAAGAAAGCAGGTATTGACAGATGTGAAAATTACCGAACTATCAGTTTAATAACTCACGGCTGCAAAATATTAACGCGAATTCTTTACAGACGAATGGAAAAACTGGTAGAAGCCGACCTCGGGGAAGATCAGTTTGGATTCCGTAGAAATGTTGGAACACGTGAGGCAATACTGACCTTACGACTTATCTTAGAAGAAAGATTAAGGAAAGGAAAACCTACGTTTCTAGCATTTGTAGACTTAGAGAAAGGTTTTGGCAATGTTGACTGGAATATTCTCTTTCAAGTTCTAAAGGTGGCAAGGGTAAAATACAGGGAGCGAAAGGCTATTTACAATTTGTACAGAAACCAGGTGGCAGTTATAAGAGTCGAGGGGCATGAAAGGGAAGCAGTGGTTGGGAAAGGAGTGAGACAGGGTTGTAGCCTCTCCCCGATGTTATTCAATCTGTATATTGAGCAAGCAGTAAAGGAAACAAAAGAAAAATTTGGAGTAGGTATTAAAATCCATGGAGAAGAAATAAAAACTTTGAGGTTCGCCGATGACATTGTAATTCTGTCAGAGACAGCAAAGGACTTGGAAGAGCAGTTGAACGGAATGGACAGTGTCCTGAAAGGAAGGGTATAAGATGAACATCAACAAAAGCAAAACGAGGATAATGGAATGTAGTCGAATTACGTCGGGTCATGCTGAGGCAATTAGATTAGGAAATGAGACACTTCAAGTAGTAAATGAGTTTTGCTATTTGGGGAGCAAAATAACTGATGATGGTCGAAGTAGAGAGGATATAAAATGTAGACTGGCAATGGCAAGGAAAGCGTTTCTGAAGAAGAGAAATTTGTTAACATCGAGTATAGATTTAAGTGTCAGGAAGTCCTTTTTGAAAGTATTTGTATGGAGTGTAGCCATGTATGGAAGTGAAACATGGACAATAAATAGTTTGGACAAGAAGAGAATAGAAGCTTTCGAAATGTGGTGCTACAGAAGAATGTTGAAGATTAGGTGGGTAGATCACGTAACTAATGAGGAGGTATTGAATAGGATTGGGGAGAAGAGAAATTTGTGGCACAACTTGACTAGAAGAAGGGATCGGTTGGTAAGACATGTCCTGAGGCATCAAGGGATCACCAATTAAGTATTGGAGGGCAGCGTGGCGGGTAAAAATCGTAGAGGGAGACCAAGAGATGAATACACTAAGCAGATTCAGAAAGATGTAGGTTGCAGTAGGTACTGGGAGATGAAGAAGCTTACACAGGATAGATTAGCATGGAGAGCTGCATTAAACCAGTCTCAGGACTGAAGACCACAACAACAACATCCAGAATATCGCACCTATGTAGTGAGTGTGATAAACAAAGGAATGCTGGGGGAAATGGCGGATGATCATACAATAACTACTAGCTACTTCCGTAAACTTTTCAGTATAACAACTGGAAGAAGGGAACAGTGGAAGAACGAACTGCGACACCGTCCAGAGACACAGCCTAGTATACTAACAGATGAAGGCGCTGGATGCGGAGTACACGGGTACAGCCTACTAGAGAGAGAAGTCTAGGGAACATGGCCACAGCAATCCGGGCGGAAATATCTGCCATCAAAGTGTGCTAGGAGATGAATTTGGGTATGTGCTACAAGGCTCGTGGCATTTACATTTATTCAGACAGCCAAGAGGTTCTGAAATCTCTATCAGTCCCTGAAATGATATTAAAGGTCGTTGCAAAATGCCATGAAACCTTCGGAAGACAAGGTGAAAGCAACAGGTGCAAACCTGCCGTGGGTCCCTGGTCAATCTGAAATTAGTGACAATAAAAGCGCTGGGACACTGGCCAGGACAGGCTCGATGAATCCATTTATTATACTGGAACTTACCCTAACAATCACTAAGGCGGTGGTAAATCAAAATTACGTAGCTGAATCAGGAGACAGCACGCAGAATATTGGACTACAATCGAAAATTAAAAACAGCAAGCTAATGATGCCGAAGCCATGTTTCAGGAGAAGTTCTGTAATTCTGCACTTGAACCGGAAACAGATTAAATTCATAACTGGTAGAACTCGTCAGTGCTCATGAGAACTTTAGCAAATATCTAGACAAGGTGGGTATAAATGAAAAAGTCCTTAAGTGTAGACTATGTGGTGAGGAGGATCAAGCTGCACAATATCTAATGTCCCAATGCGAAGGTCTGGTGGGCAAAAGACATAGAATGTTAGAGTCATTAGAGCCTGAAGAAATCTTGTCTAATAAGGAACTATAAAAAAGGTTTTATTACTTCTTAAGATTATCAGTTGGCTTTACTAGAATCACAGAAAGCGAAACTGCACAATAAACTCATTGTCAGTGTGGCCAACAGTGGGGTAAGACCACTGTTTTCTTGTGTCTCTGCATTAATCAAATCAAATCATCAATTAATCAAGACTCTTTAACCGTAGTCTCCCGTATTCTGTCTGCACCACTGTACCCAAACACAATCCTTAAAAATCTCATTTGACTTGCTTTTGTATATAACAGATCACCTACTACTTGTTTGTAACAGAACTGGCAATTTTAATGTACTATAGAATTTTATTTCTTTATCTTCTTTGGCTTTATTCACACCTATGTGTTTTATTAATTACAAGGTGACTACTGTCGAAATTTGTGCCGCAGCCCATATAATTACTTAATTATACATTGAATTTGGCTTTTTATTGGTTGTTTCTTGAGACAACATTGTTTTCATGTTTTGGAATGAGATGTCAAAATGGATTTCCTTCCTTCCAATTCGTTCGCCTTCATTATCAAGCAATGGAGAAATATCATTCGCGACCGTACAGCACCGCGCTATTGGTCAACAGTAATGGGCCATACTGATGCTGTATTTCAACAGTAATTTTTGTTGCTCTGTACAAAGATTTTAGGCAGTTCACACTGAGTGGCAAATAAGCAAGTTGTAGCCTACCGTTGCATCAGACGGGTTATTCCTGTACACTGTATCAAGTGCAGTAGTAAAATAAATAAAAACAAAATCTCTTTCGAAGTTGAATGCTCTCATAAGTCGTAGAGTGAAAACCTCATTCATATTTTGTGAGTTCAACATTTAGAGTTTTTAATCCAGAAGCTTTATTGTTCTTAGAGTATTTATTAGGGCTTCGTCAAATTCCTCCACTACGTGGCTGCCATTAGTCGTATAAGCTGCATGTTCTTCGTTACCAATTTCTCCTCTTTTCTGCGTCTTACTCGGTATGTGACGTTTTAAAATTGCCACTCATTCTGGTACGTCAGTGACATTTATATGTGAGATTTTCTCTTTTCCTTGGTATTATATGAGGTATCTTGTGACGTCAGTCGTGCAGAAACAACTTAAGAAACAGCAGAAAGAATATTGATAGACAAAGGGACAAAAAAGTCACTCAACTTTGGTGCAGTCTTGCGATCCGCGAGTTCAGTTGCTTATAAAAAGAGTATCAGTTGAAGGGAATGAACGGTGAATCGCAACGCTTCCAGTAGAGACCTTTTTGTTTTGCTGTTTACTTTCAAAGTTATTTGGCTGGATAACTTTGCTCCTGCAGCTGTGGTTATTTGGTCCAGGAGCTGAGTTTATTAAAAAAGTTTCTAAGTTCGTAAGTACAGTAAGCTATTCTCAGTGGAACAGTACCGCGTTAAGACTTTTCTTTCTAGTTGGCGGTGAGCGTATCCTGCCATCGAGTACTTACCAAGACTGAGGGCTATCTATGTAGTCACATTGTAAACTAAATAGGGTTCGTAAAGAAATCTTTAGCTTAATTGGAGAAATATTCGATTTGTTAGTTCTAATACCATTCGCCAGCATTCATTCTCTATTTGTAAGTAATACTCTCTCTCTCTCTCTATCTCTTTTACACACACACACACACACACACACAAATACAGACACACACATGCTATAATTTTATCTGTGGCGTCGAAACATTTAAAATCGGGCAAAGTTCTTAACAAAAAATCTTAGACCATGGATAAATATAGACTGTATATGCCTATGCCATAGTTAGCTTCGAAACCAACATCAGAGTCACCTGATATGTGGAATAAGATCGAAATCCTATCATTACTCGAAGCGGAGATGACAGTCACAGTTTCTTTTCTTTCATTTATAGCTGAAATACAGAATTTAATTTAACAACTGAGCGCCCTGCTGTATGAGAATAAACATACCGCAATTAATGTTGTTTCTGAGAAATTATTAATATTAATGTTATATCTTTCGTATGCGGCCAGGTCAAAGCGATACGAGGAATGTTTTAAACATCGGATTTACGGTGCTTTCTAGATAAGCTTTGTACAAGCAACAGAATTACATTCTCTTCTGTGAATTCCCGTTTCTGCTACACTAAGCTGGTTTACCAGGACTGTATGACAACGTATCCGTATGGGGGGAAGCATTTCATTGTAGAATCGCAGTGTTAAATAAAGTACACTGGTAACGGTGACTGCACATTTCTACTTCACATCATGTAAATTATGACACTGTCAAAGTTGTGAGAATTTTTTGCTTTCGTAGCTCTTTAATTAACTTCTAAAGTTTGAAAACGTATGTTTTTGAATTAGTATATTACTTTGAATTGCAGTTTTTTGGACTTTATGCTGAAACGATATACTTATCAGTGATGTAAACAAATCGTTATATTGAAACATTTTATATGTTTCGTTGTTATTATGAAATATGCAGGCCTCTTTGACACGTTAAAAGTGGGAATGACGGCAAATTGTACCGGTGTGTGTGTTTTGAGGCAGGAAGGCGGGATAGAAGAGACTGTAAGAAAGTGTGACCTCCCCTCTCCGCACCTACCCAAACGCTACCCTTCAGTACCGATCCCTGGACACGAACCTGCGGCTTTTAATGCGAAAGCTGTTCAATAACCGACGGTTGCTCAGAGTGAAGTGATGAGGTGCGTGTTAAAAATAGCTAGGAGAGATAGAAAAACTAATACATGGACCAGCTAACAGACTGTAGTATGGGACAGAATTATGACAGCAACGAAAATATGATAGAATTCTGCGGTACATGGAGCCAGGCCAATGTGTGGTAGACAGACCAACGAAGCTCCTTGGCGACTTCTAAGAGACTAGAAAGGGCAGAGAAGACGTAATGGAAGATGGGCTGGGTTGGGTTGTTTGGGGAAGGAGACCAGACAGCGAGGTCATCGGTCTCATCGGATTAGGGAAGGATGGGGAAGGAATTCGGCCGTGCCCTTTCAAAGGAACCATCCCGGCATTTGCCTGGAGCGATTTAGGGAAATCACGGAAGACCTAAATCACAATGGCCGGACGCGGGATTGAACGTCGACCTCCCGAATGCGAGTCCAGTGTCTAACCACTGCGCCACCTCGCTCGGTCTTGGAATGGAAGATGGGTGGATGACAATTAGAAGACTAGAGGAAGCCTTAGTCCAGTAGTAGACGTCAAATCATTGTTGCTTATGAAGCTTATGGCTCAAGAATCAGTAATACGAAGGATGTGTCGAAATGGAAAGTTAGGAGAGAGGGAAAAGAGAGAGAGATAGCGCGAACTGTCATGGATTGAAGATTGTGGATTAATAATACAGGCTAATGTAACAACATTACTATCAAAGTATAGGTATTATGGGGTGCCAGTTATAATCGCACCACCTGTATTGTTTATGCCGGCTCACAGCAGTACTTTATTGTTCCAACACAAGACATAACGAATGACAGGATGGTACACCGAGTTTACCAGACAGTGTAACGCTACTCTGCTCACTTCGGGAAACAGTTGCTAGCCCAGAGTCGTTGACCGCACGATCACCAGAAAACTGGGTAGAGTCTGTGAAGGGAAAACAGGTACAGTGGTAGCGTTCGTCGCTGTCGAGTTCGGTCAGCAGACAAGAATGGCCAACAAGTGACTCCGAAGGCTCTCCCGGCGTAATAATTGATAATATTCTTCTCGGGTGTGCAGCCTGATCATAACGTCATCTTGACAATATTTCAGCGGTCCAACTGGCCGCCATCTTCAGGTGAGAGTGCTGGTACACAATCTCGCCGGAACTTGACTTCTCAGCGCAAGCGGCGGCCCCTGTATAGGCCGCAGAAGGCCCACAACGCGTGCGCGAGAAGGTGCCGTAACTGCCCTCTAGCGCAAGTAAACATACAGAGCCCCAGTGGTGGAAACAGGCGAAATCGAGATATCGCTGTCAAAAATAAAACATTATTCCAACTATCGAAACACAGATCGTTGTTTTTCAATGTCTGATAACACCGGATTCCAAGTCTTACTCAAAAGGTAACCCTTGTCTCTATTAATAAGATTATCAGATAATCGAATCTCTATGGATTCTTTTAAAACACAGTCCCAATAGCGAGATTCAGGGGCAACCATTTGTGTCTCGTCATACAGCATTCTATGTCGTTCGGTGAGACAGTGCTCCGCCGCTGCAGATTTCTCAGGCTGAAACAACCGTGTGTGCCGCTGGTGCTCAACACATCGGTCGTGAATGGTCCGGATTGTCTGAACAATACAAGCCTTCCCGCAGTCGCAAGTGATCTTGTACACACCGGGCTTCCTCAGACCCAAGTCGTCCTTAACTGAGCCAAGAAGCGCTCTCATCTTGGCTAGCGGACGAAAAACACTTTTGATATGATATCGTTTTACAATTCATCCTATTTTAGAGGAAATGCTCCCAGCAAAAGCCACCGATTTTCAGGTCTCTTCTGGTGGTTCAGGCGAAGGTCCAAACTGGAAAGCACGATGGATCTGTTTATCTGTATAGCCATTCTGCTTGAACACAAACTTGAGATGATCCACTTCTTGTGTCAAGCTTTCTCCGTCTAAAATGGCATACGCTCTTCTCCCCAACGTCCGCAGGACCCCCGTACGTTAGAACGATGGAAATATTGTGTCAAGATGACGTTATGATCCGGCTGCACACCCGAGAAGAATATTATCAATGGTCAACAATACAGGCGTACTTCTTTGAGAGTGTTGATGCCGCCGTGGTTGACCACTTATCATCTCGGGTACGAACTGACTGGCCACAGCCCTCTGATGGATTGGCCGCAGCTGCATAACTACAAAGGTTGGAGAAAAATATGGAAACACGAGAAATGCAGGCTTGAGGATAAATGCAGTTGCTAGTCAAGCAGGTTGCGCTGGTCTATTTGACCACAAATGACCTCCGTGCAATGCTCCGTACGATACTGATGTCAGTAGTAGTCAGACCAGTGTTGTGTGTAGTTGTGAGTGCATTATGTGAGAGCTGAGTGACTTCCAACGTGGGCAGATTGCTGGTGCTCGCATGGTAGGTGCTTCCGTAACCAACATAGCCGAAGTATTTGGTGTTATAAGAGGCACCACATCGAAGATTTATACCGCACACAGGGAAAGCGGAAAAACATCTTCCGCTAAGCTGCGACGTGGACGAAACGTGTGCTAGTGATTGTGACAGACTATCATTGAAGAGGACTGTGACGAAAAGTAAGAGGACGACAGCTGCAAGAATCGCAGCAGAACTGAATGTCGCACTCGTGAACCCCGTCAGCACCAAAACAGCTGAACGGGGCTCCATGAACTGAGAACTGCTGGGTTACTTGGAACTCCAAAACCACACATCAGTGATACAAACGTCCATAAAAGGAAAACGTGAACGTGGAACCGAAGCTATAAAATCTGGACTATGGAGCAAAAAATGGTTCAAATGGCTCTAAGAACTATGGGACTTTACTTCTGAAGTCATCAGTCCCCTAGAACTTAGAACTACTTAAACCTAACTAACCTAAGCATACACCCATGCCCGAGGCAAGATTAGAACCTGCGACCGTAGCGGTCGAGCGGTTCCAGACTGAAGCGCCTAGAACCGCTCGGCCACACCGGCCGGGGTGGGGACACGCTGTACAGCTGTACCACGAGGCAATATCCGTGAGACGCAATGCAACTGTTCGCTGGCGTACCGTTAGTTATGTCGCAATCAGAGTTTATCAGTACTCATAGTTCCTTGTACCAAATTTTTCCCCAATTGCTAAAGTCTTTACATCACGTGTTGTAAGCTAAATTCTTCACACTCCCCTGTTTTAGGTTTGAGCAGTGTGGTCGTTCTCTTGTTTCAATGACTGTAATTAGTATCAATTTTTCTCTCGCCCTGCTCTTGTTCTGTGCAAATCGGTTAAGGGTTTAAGCGGTCGCAGGTTCGAATCCTGCCTCGGGCATGGATGTGTGTGATGTCCTTAGGTTAGTTAGGTTTAAGTAGTTCTAAGTTTTCGGGGACTGATGACCTCAGATGTTAAGTCCCATAGTGCTCAGAGCCATTTGAACCATCAGCACAGCGAATTTCTGTTTCTGTGAATGAGTAAAAACAAATTTCTCACTCGTTCTTTGCCCTCAGCAATTCTCGTTGCAGCATTTCGGACGACAAGCTCATAAAATCCTTTCCCTTGCCTCCTTTGTCCCCCCCCCCACCCATGCTGATCACTTTCTCAAGTCTGCTTTTCGTAAGGGGCAGTAGCATGTAAGAACATAGTTTGTTATGCAATTAAGCTTCATTATTGTACAAGTAACTGTAATAACTCCTAAGGTTTAAATTAAATCTTTTACCTCAAGCCTCCCAGGTCGTTTTTGGTTCCATCTTTCAACACATTAAGAGTTATATGGAGTAGTGCTCAACATGGTTTCGTCCCCATAAGGCTTCGTTCCGTTGCGCCAGGGTAAAGAAACTGTTTTACAAGCTTTCAGGGCATAACTTCCTCCTACTTTAATTAACTACAGTGTGGTCGTTGCAGTTACGAGGTGTGGCACCTGCATCAAAGAATGTTATAAAAAGAGCAATAGGGATTAATAATTAATATACTCAAGTCTCATTTTTGCCTATTCTTATCCAGAATCATAGATAAATATCAATAATTTATCGTCAGCTCAGTCCATACTGCGACACACAGAAACACAGCCAGCACCTCATAGGAGAATGTCATTTCGTCAGATGAGTCTTGTTGCATACTGCTTACAACTTCTGGCCGAGCTGATATCCCAAAAGTGAAACATTGCCGGGGTGTGGTTACTGTTTGGGCAACCATATAGTGGTATTCCATTAGCTTTACGGTTACTTTGCAAGGTCACGCTACTGCCTAGGATGATGTGACCATTTTGGCTGATCAGGCTGATCCCTTAGTACAGTAGATGTTCCCAAATGGTGATCCTCTGTTCCAAGACGACAGCACCCCTATTCACACCGGTCGCATCGTCCAGGACCAGTTTTGTGACCATGGGAGCGAATTGTCACATGTCCCCTGGCCACGACTTGCAGACTTACGGTGACGCTCCTTGAGGAGCAATGGAGCAATGGTGTTGAAAAGGAAGGAAAGGGAAAATTTTTCATGGCATTCGACGCAGATCCGACGGACCAAACGGTGCCAGCCGTGATTCTTCACTCATCTTGGTACAAGGGTGCACTGGTTGCGATCTTAGTCACACTTCTTCGAGCAGACTCCACACCACTCATTGAGCAATACATTGGTGAGCACATCCGCAAACCATGCATATTAGGGTTCTTTATTTTTTGAACTGACCCTTCACTGCAGCAAATGTATCTCACCTACAGCATTTGAATTTCAGCCAATCTGTGTCGTACTGAACCTCCATCTGCAAGTTCACATTCTCTTGTCAGTTCAGCATTTTTTTTTTTTTTGGTCATCAGTCAACTGACTGGTTTGATGCGGCCCGCCACGAATTCCTTTCCTGTGCTAACCTCTTGATCTCAGAGTAGCACTTGCAACCTACGTCCTCAATTATTTGCTTGACGTATTCCAATCTGTGTCTTCCTCTACAGTTTTTGCCCTCTACAGCTCCCTCTAGTACCATGGAAGTCAATCCCTCATGTCTTAGCAGATGTCCTATCATCCTGTCCCTTCTCCTTATCAGTGTTTTCCACATATTCCTTTCCTCTCCGATTCTGCGTAGAACCACCTCATTCCTTACCTTATCAATCCACCTAATTTTCAACAATCGTCTATAGCACCACATCTCAAATGCTTCGATTCTCTTCTGTTCCGGTTTTCCCACAGTCCATGTTTCACTACCATACAATGCTGTACTCCAGACGTACATCCTCAGAAATTTCTTCCTCAAATTAAGACCGGTATTTGATATTAGTAGACTTCTCTTGGCCAGAAATGCCTTTTTTGCCATAGCGAGTCTACTTTTGATGTCCTTGCTCCGTCCGTCATTGGTTATTTTACTGCCTAGGTAGCAGAATTCCTTAACTTCATTGACTTCGTGACCATCAATCCTGATGTTAAGCTTCTCGCTGTTCTCATTTCTACTACTTCTCATTACCTTCGTCTTTCTCCGATTTACTCTCAAACCATACTGTGTACTCATTAGACTGTTCATTCCGTTCAGCAGATCATTTAATTCTTCTTCACTTCCACTCAGGATAGCAATGTCATCAGCGAATCGTATCATTGATATCCTTTCACCTTGTATTTTAATTCCACTGCGGAACCTTTCTTTTATTTCCATCATTGCTTCCTCGATGTACAGATTGAAGAGTAGGGGCGAAAGGCTACAGCCTTGTCTTACACCCTTCTTAATACGAGCACTTCGTTCTTGATCGTCCACTCTTATTATTCCCTCTTGGTTGTTGTACATGTTGTATATGATCCGTCTCTCCCTGTAGCTTACCCCTACTTTTTTCAGAATCTCGAACAGCTTGCACCATTTCATATTGTCGAACGATTTTTCCAGGTCGACAAATCCTATGAAAGTGTCTTGATTTTTCTTTAGCCTTGCTTCCATTATTAGCCGTAACGTCAGAATTGCCTCTCTCGTCCCTTTACTTTTCCTAAAGCCAAACTGATCGTCACCTAGCGCATTCTCAATTTTCTTTTCTATTCTTCTGTATATTATTCTTGTAAGCAGCTTCGATGCATGAGCTGTTAAGCTGATTGTGCGATAATTCTCGCACTTGTCAGCTCTTGCCGTCTTTGGAATTGTGTGGATGATGTTTTTCCGAAAGTCAGATGGTATGTCGCCAGACTCATATATTCTACACACCAACGTGAATAGTCGTTTTGTTGCCACTTCCCCCAATGATTTTAGAAATTCTGATGGAATGTTATCTATCCCTTCTGCCTTATTTGACCGTAAATCCTCCAAAGCTCTTTTAAATTCCGATTCTAATACTGGATCCCCTATCTCTTCTAAATCGACTCCTGTTTCTTCTTCTATCACATCAGACAAATCTTCACCCTCATAGAGGCTTTCAAGGTATTCTTTCCACCTATCTGCTCTCTCCTCTGCATTTAACAGTGGAATTCCCGTTGCACTCTTAATGTTACCACCGTAGCTTTTAATATCACCAAAGTTTGTTTTGACTTTCCTGTATGCTGAGTCTGTCCTTCCGACAATCATATCTTTTTCGATGTCTTCACGTTTTTCCTGCAGCCATTTCGTCTTAGCTTCCCTGCACTTCCTATTTATTTTATTCCTCAGCCACTTGTATTTCTGTATTCCTGATTTTCCCGGAACATGTTTGTACTTCCTCCTTTCATCAATCAACTGAAGTATTTCTTCTGTTACCCATGGTTTCTTCGCAGCTACCTTCTTTGTACCTATGTTTTCCTTCCCAACTTCTGTGATGGCCCTTTTTAGAGATGTCCATTCCTCTTCATCTGTACTGCCAACTGCGCTATTCCTTATTGCTGTATCTATAGCGTTAGAGAATTTCAAACGTATGTCGTCATTCCTTAGTACTTCCGTATCCCACTTCTTTGCGTATTGATTCTTCCTGACTAATGTCTTGAACTTCAGCCTACTCTTCATAACTACTGTATCGAGATCTGAGTCTATATCTGCTCCTGGGTACGCCTTACAATCCAGTATCTGATTTCGGAATCTCTGTCTCACCATGATGTGATCTAATTGAAATCTTCCCGTATCTCCCGGCCTTTTCCAAGTATACCTCCTCCTCTTGTGATTCTTGAACAGGGTATTCGCTATTACTAGCTGAAACTTGTTACAGAACTCAATTAGTCTTTCTCCTCTTTCATTCCTTGTCCCAAGCTCATATTCTCCTGTAACCTTTTCTTCTACTCCTTCCCCTACAACTGCATTCCAGTCGCCCATGACTATTAGATTTTCATCCCCCTTTACATACTGCATTACCCTTTCAATATCCTCATACACTTTCTTTATCGTTGTTGGTGTTGGTCTGCTGTCGATTCTGATTAGAACAACCCTGTCACTGAACTGTTCACAGTAACACACCCTCTGCCCTACCTTCCTATTCATAACGAATCCTACACCTGTTATACCATTTTCTGCTTCTGTTGATATTACCCGATACTTATCTGACCAGAAATCCTTGTCTTCTTTCCACTTCACTTCACTGACCCCTACTATATCTAGATTGAGCCGTTGCATTTCCCTTTTCAGATATTCTAGTTTCCCTACCACGTTCAAGCTTCTGACATTCCGCGCCCCTACTCGTAGAACGTTATCCTTTCGTTGATTATTCAATGTTTTTCTCATGGTAACCTCCCTCTTGGCAGTCCCCTCCCGGATATCCGAATGGGGGACTATTCCGGAATCTTTTGCCAATGGAGAGATCATCATGACACTTCTTCAATTAAAGGCAACATGTCCTGTGGATACACGTTACGTGTCTTTAATGCAGTGGTTTCCATTGCCTTCTGCATCCTCATGTCGTTGATGATTGCTGATTCTTCCGCCTTTAGGGGCAATTTCCCACCCCTAGGACAAGAGAGTGCCCTGAACTTCTATCAGCTCCTCCGCCCTCTTTGACAAGGCCGTTGGCAGAATGAGGCTGACTTTTTATGCCGGAAGTCTTCGGCCGCCAATGCTGATTATTCATCAAAATTTAGGCAGTGGCGGGGATCGAACCCGGGACCGAAGACGTTTTGATTACGAATCAAAGACACTACCCCTTTGTTTTTTTTTGTTCGTTGCATCTGCTCGGGGCGGACGTCGTAAGACATCCGTTTAAGTTCGTTGTTGATCGATTATCTCAGTTTTTTTATTACAGAGTGCAGCTAACTCTCTGACCGAACACGCTGAGCTACCGTGCCGGCACCCCTAGTCCACGGGTACATATATCACTCAGGTAGCATTTGTTCCAATTATTGTGTGAGGCGTGGTGTTAACTTGAGACAAACTCGTTCCCATTTAATAGCTTAGCCAACTGTCAATGTAATCCGTGACCGTGAATTTGGTTTCGCTTTTGTTTTTCATTTTTGACCAACGTTCCATTTCTCTGTAACCGCATGTGTTATAGTAAACTAAGTGAGGAAAATAATATTTCATCTCAGTACCTTTTTTCTTCTGATTACTTGTGGATATACTACTTACGTTGTGAACTGAGCGTACGTTAGGAGTGTAGGATTCTAATACTAAAATATCCAACTTGAGGGCAATGCAGGTGGCACAGTTTGATTTTTAGCGTTGTTAATCCTTCGCGCGAATATTACCTGTGGTGAGCCTTAAGGATTATATTACCGTGGACAGGAGATTCCGGGTCAGGTAACCCAGTAGTGTAAATTGTACTTTACCTTATGTAGTTCGCAAACTGCTGTGGGTAATTTGCTAGGCGAGTTAAGGTGGCAATCATTAAAACAAAGGCGTTTCATGTTGCGGTGATCGTATCACGAAATTTCGATCTCCAACGTTCTCATCCGAATGCGAAAACGTTTAGCTGACACCCACCTCCATAGGGAGGGATGATCATTGTAATAAAATAAGAGAAATCAGAGTTCGTACGGAAAGATTTAAGCGTTCGCTTTTCCTCCTCGCTCTTCGAGAGTGGAATGGCGGACAAATAGTGAGAAAGTGATTCGATAAGCCCTCTGCCAGGCACTGCAGAATGGTTCTGTAGATATAGAAGTAAATACATTGGATAGATCACTTGTGTCTGCCGAGGTATTTCACCACCTTTCGACACATCAACGAGAACAGGCATCGATCCGTTCGCCCGTAGCATCTCAGAGGACCTGCACCTCCAGCAAGAATATACACTGCTCCATCCTTCCCACACGAAAGAATTATTCACGGTGTAACCGCTTCTATCCCTCACACAATTCCGCTGTGGTTCCTTCTTGAGAAATTTTATTCCGTAGTCGAACGACGTATTTATGGGAAAGTAGCTGATTATCCAGCGTTGTTCGCTTTATTTATACCAATTCCATATTTGATAGGAAAAGTATGTACTTAATGTAAACGTGTATACAGTGTAAAATCAAAATTTTTGTGTATGGGAGGGTCATTTCAAAAGTCTTGCACACTGCGCATGCGAAACTGTTACGGTTGCGTTATCAAGTTGAAATACATGCCAGTTGTGAGCGAACAGTTGTATATGTGGTTCTTTGATCACATGGCTGTGTCGTGAGTAAATCAGTTTTAAAATAGATGCTGAAACCGAGTAATCGAGTCAGGTCGAAATACACGTAGTGACCAGCGTTCTTACATCAAAATCGAATTTCTACGTGGATAGAACTCGATGCAAATTTACAGCGCTTTGAGAGACATGTGTGGGAATAGTGAAGTGGATCGAAGCACAGTATCACGGTGATCTGCTCGTTTCCGTGAAGCTTGGGTAAGCACTGAGTACAACATAAGAACTGGAAAACCATTAACTGCGACAGACTATACCTCTCAGGTTATTTATTGTGAATGATATTTTTATAGAGGGTCGGTTAAAAACATATTAGGAAATTGCATACGAGGCCAGAACGTCCGTCGCTTCAGTTTATAGAATCGTAACTGAAAAGTTAAAGATGAGAAAAGCTACTACCATATGAATACGAGATGTTGAACCAGAATGATGTCTCATTCGTCACAATTCAAATTTTCCGTTTATCCACGCCTGAAAAAATTCCGCTGCCATCAATCAAATGTTAAACTGATGATGAGCTTTGCGTATGACATGAATGGAGTCATGGTTACAAAAGAGTTCCCCAGGGGACTTCTGCAACAGACACGGACTACAAACTGTTTCTGTATAATATTTTGCGCCCGAAAATTCATCAAAGAATGCCTGACATTCTTGCAATTGGTGTCTTCACTTTGCAGGATAATCCAAGACCGTATTATGCCCTGCCAGTGAGATAAACGCTCTACGAATATGAATGGGAAAACTTCTCCACCCACTTACAGTCTTGATATGCACCTACAAAACTTTGATTGGTTTTTCAAATTGAAGGAACAACTCCATGGGAAACGTTTTGATACAACTGATGAAGCTTCCATGGAGGCGACCGAGTAATCAGACAGCTCTACAATAAAGGTGGCCTACCCAGAATACAGAAGTTGCCAAAACGTTGGGAAGCTGTCATAAGCAAGAATGGAAATTATATTGAAGACCTGTAAAGGTAGTTTGTAAAATAAATAATTTTCTACAGTTTTGTCTTAGAGTATGCAGAACTTTTGAAATGACCCTCGTAAATATTTTCAAAATTGCTATTGGATTTGTCTAATCTGATAATGTCCATCGCTGAATTAAGAGACTCACGCTGTCTTGTTATTTTCAAAAACTAAAAAACTTTCACTTTTTCCAAGCGCTCTTGAGATATGCTTTACTTTTCGCCCCTTTCTAGAGCCACCCACACACCTTGGAGCTGAATGTCATCTGGACCATCACCAATCAACGAAGTAACTCGAGAAGCTTTTGATTTGTCACTAATACCCCTTCACCTACCCACCCATCTTCGCCTTTTCGCACACACACACACACACACACACACACACACACACACACACAGCACAGACGTAATGAAAGCGCCGAGAGAGGACGTGACTTCTAGGCACTTCAGTGATGGCGGCCATCGTACTCACGGGGCGTCTCGTCCTCACTGCAGTATGAGCTGCACCCAGCGAATACCCAGTCGACAGACCTGGGAGTAGTAGCCCTGGAAATAGCTGGTGCTCTTACGAGTCTCATCCGATAAAGCGAATGATTGGAGGTCTTGGGGCAGAAACGAGACGAACCTATTATCGAACTTTAAGTGGGTGAAATCTTCGACTTAACTGGAGCCGTGAGCAAACAATTCGTATCACATTGCCGAACAGATCACATTTGGTAAGCAGAAAAGAGGTTCTCAATCCGCTAAAGCGTGTGGAAAAACTCAACTGCCGAAGCCACTAGCACTAAAGATCTGTGGCGCTGTTGTATCGTTCCATATACTGGACCCTCCGTTTATCAGTCATCGGTGGTGCCTGCTCTCGCATGTTATGTCCTGACGCGTAGGAGAGTTTGTGTCGGTGAGCAAACAAGGGTCACGGTGTGAACCTGCTTGGAGACGCCGTCGGTGTGAGTTTGGTGGTAACAGCAAGTACTGTAGACATCCTTCAGGGGCTGACGCGGAGAAAGATTTAGTGTGGACAGCTGTTAGTTACGAAATCTATAGATCATTTAAAGGGTTCTTTTCTCGAAATAATGTGGAACGAGTCAATTTGCAGGATATGTATACATGATTAGCACTAACATTAATGGACACATTATCATTTTATTCCTACTCATGCAACAACTCTTGAAAACATTTTTTAAATTCTTACCAGTTTTTTAGTAGAAATTCGTCAAGAAAAAAAG
Source organism: Schistocerca americana (assembly GCF_021461395.2). NCBI lineage: Eukaryota > Metazoa > Arthropoda > Insecta > Orthoptera > Acrididae > Schistocerca > Schistocerca americana. The sequence goes on along the minus strand of NC_060125.1, from coordinate 213,695,293 downwards.
AAGGATTTGTCCACGAGAAATGTTTTTAAAATTGATTTACAGCTTGCTTCGCTACCTGCCACACATTTTATGTTCTTGATCAAATGATCAAAAAATTTTATTGTTGCATGTTGAACTCATTCCTGAGTCAATGACAGCTTTAAAAATGGGTAATGAATGTAATTTTTCCGTTTGGTGTTGTAGGTATGAATATCAGTGTTCTTCTGAAATAGTTATGTATTAATTATGACGAAATTCATTAGCGAAAATATGTATTGTGACGTCTCGGTTAAAATGCTTAGCTCCTTGAAGACATGTCTACATGACGTCCGTGGGTGAACACTACATATTATTCTTGTTGCTTGCTTTTGCGCAATGAATTGATTCTAAGCCATGGCAGAAATACGATGTCGATGAAGGTCGCCGTAGGATAATACACTTGGTGTAGTCGCTGTGTTAAGCTAAAGCGAATCCAGTTTCTATTCCCGAACCTGGCAGTGGAGCCGATAGTGGTTCGGCACCCATTTTAGAGAGACACGTCAAGGTAGCCTAAAAAGACCCAGAGCTGCGATCAGATGACAGCAGAACAGTTTTCTTCCCAATATGTTCGGCATCCCTGAAAAAATGGTTCAGATGGCTCTGAGCACTATGGGACTCAACATCTGAAGTCATCAGTCCTCTAGAACTTAGACCTACTTAATCCTAACTAACCTAAGGACATCACACACATCCATGACCGAGGCAGGATTCGAACCTACGACCGTAGCGGTCGCGCGGTTCCAGACTGTAGCGCCTAGAACTGCTCGGCCACTCCGGCCGGCCGGCATCCTTGAAATTTAAATAAATATACTCTATCGCTTCAGCTCCTCGAGCCTTCACAATCCCGAACAAAAAATCTTCGTCAGACCTCGGAAACCTTGCCAATAATTGTACTACTAATAGGAGATGTGGAGAGCACGCCAGCGACGTACTGAACTGGAACAGGAACGAAGAGACGTCTGAGATTTCCTTCATTCCCACATCGAGGTCTATGGACATGGAATGCAATCTCAGGCTAATAAGGCTGTGGAAAGAAATTGGCTGTGTGTGTGTTTAGAAAACCACCTCGGCAACCGTGAAAAAGTGTTTTAAGGAGACTGCGGTGTACGAAGTTTCTGGCCGCCCTCCTCGAGCTCTTCAGCACTTAGCTCTGTTGACTGAGGCAACGAAGCAAATCAGCTGTCATTATAGTGCCTCCTGGAACGTAATCTTGATATCGGATATGACAACAACATTGCCGTGGAGCAGGATCCAAGTTTCTGGGCTGGCGTTATTACGATGGCTGTCGAGATTGAGGTGTCGGAATACCTAATAAGGGATTCAGTGCAAGCAAGATTTGTGACTTGATGCTCAAGGTATTAATGTCTCGGTAGCTATCTAAATTGTCAGAGTTGGGAGTTACTGAAGGAGATTACGAATTACGGAACACTGCTGTTGGAGCCGCGAATCAATGCATACTTAAAAAGATAAGGCGTGGCAGGGGCTGAGAACCGACTATAAATAACGTCGTGTAGTTACAGCATAAGGACGTTAGTAAAAAATCACGACAGCAACAATGATACATGTCGGTGGCATTAGCTTGTGTATCTGGCAGAAGCAGCTCCCGATAGAATAGTATATGAAAACGGGTCAATAGACGCTACGGATGCCGAATAAGAGACGGAGGACAATATACACTGCTCCCAGAAACGTCGCTTGTGATTAGAGAGTTAGCAGTAGATTTGGTAGCGCTGAAGTACGCTTCGAGAAACATTAATTTGAAGATTTTTATACTGTCGCACCCTCAAGCACCACTACTGAAATATCACCACAATAAATGCCATAACAACACTCTGGTTTGTAAGATAATACAACATGTGGAGTACTTCCAGGAGGGGAACCAATGAAGCTTTTGTTATATAGGTCAAAGGCCACTGTGTCCTTCACGAGGCTGGACTCGCTGACAAATTAGCGAAAGAAGCGGCTATCGCGACTATATCGTACTCAGATTTCTTAATCCTGTCGAAGGAAGTGCTGTGGAACAAATGGGGCTGTGAATGGGAAAGATCTAGCACAACCAGCGGACATCGCTGAAGTGAGGTACAATCCATATGTAGGCTACCTCCATCCTTTCGGTATATTATACAGACTGTACCACTGAGATTTTACGTAACAATGGCATACCTAAAATCCATTTATGCAAGCTTTAAACAATATTTACATCGAACTGGGTGGGCAAATTATCCACATTATAAGGAGAGCAAGGCATTAAGAGCATTGCGCTATTCTGACAACGTCGGAAACATACAACGTAGCCTACATTCCATTTAGACTGTGATAAACAGCTTTATTATTATTAGGAATTTGACGATCAAACAGCAATATGACGTCCAAATCAGTATTAACAACATTACAGCATATATTCACAAACACTTTACACTTTTACCACCTGACCATTCCACACACACACACACACACACACACACACACACACGCACACACACACACACACACACACGCGCGCGAGCGCGCGTGCGCGCGCGCACGCACACACACACACACACACACACACACACACACACACACACACACATCCATGATCAGCCAGAACACTATGACCACTGACCGACTATCGGTATAAACCAGTCCAAGCGATAGCAGCTTCACCTGGCGGGTAATGACTGCCAGTCAGACACAAGCACGGTGCTTATAGTACAGTGAGAGTGCTGTCCGTGTGCAGAATGGGGAAGGCGCGCGATCTATCTGAGTTTGCCCAAAGGCACGACTTGTCTCGTGTTCGAGGAGTTCTGTGGTGGGTGTCTTCAACACATGGCGAAATCAAGGTGAAACCACGTCCAGACGTCGTGAACTTGAGCGGCCACCCCTCATTACAGATGTCGAGCGTCGTAGGCTGGACAGACTGGTGGAACAGGACGGGCGACGAACTATGGAGGAACTAATATCAGACTTTAATACTGAGTAGAGTACAAGAGCGTCAACACACAGTGCACTTACCCAGACGATGACCCATGCATGTGCCAATGTTAACACGACGACATTGGTAACTACCACTGAAATGAGCACGGACCATCGGCTTTGGACGTTGGTACAGTGGTACATAGTTGCATGGTCTGCTGAATTCCGATACCTTCCTCATCATGCCGACGGGAAGGTACGAATCCATCTTCTTCCAGGGGAACAGTTCCTTGACACCTGTACTGCAGGGTGGAGACAAGCTGGAGGCACCTCCATTATGCCCTGGGGTACGTCTGCGTGGGCGTCTGTGGGTGCAGTGGAGCTCGTGCAAGGCACAATGACGACCAAGGAGTGCCATACATTGGTTGCATACCACGTACTTCCCTTCATGACGATCATGTTTCCCCACGGCGGTGGCATTTTTCAACAAGATAATGCACCGTGTTACAAGGCCAGAAGTGTGATGGAGTGACCTGAAGAACATGGGTGGTGAGTTCCAATTGATATGCTGCCCCCCCCTCCACTCCCCCTCCCCCCAATTCGCCAGATCTGAACCCAGCCAAAAACATCTGGGATGCGGTCGAAAGTGGCGTCGGAGTTCATCGGCCCCCTCCCCGGTATTTACGGGAATTAGGTGACTTGTGTGTGTGCAGATGTGGAGCCAGTTCCCTGCAGCGACTATCAAAAGCTTAACTGCTTCCCTTCCACGACACGCCGTCGCTGTTATCCATGCCGAAGGTGGACATTCCGGCTCTTAGGTAGGTGATGATAATTCCTTGCAAATATATATATTTCCATTTCGGAAATCGATTTTGGAATTCACCATTACAAGATTCACAGTGTCAAGGGTGTGCCGAGAATAATTAAAAAGGGGTGCACATTGATGTTATATTCAGCTATTGAACACCAGATGCAAATGTTGAACATAAAATTAATTAAGAAAGCGACTTGGGATTTCAACTACTTGATTGAAAACAGATGCAGTCGATTTGCACAAATTTATTTTAACTCCTGACCTTCAATCGTCACATTACGAGACTCTCCTATCAGACAGTGGTAATAAATTGCGTTTGCTTGGAGTAAAGCACGATAACTCAAACGTAATTCCTATCGACTGACCCAGGCGTAATGCGATGTGCGAGAAGAATTCTACAATACATGGCCCATGAAACCCTCGTGGAAACTTTGCTGACGTGATCCAACAAATTAATAAATGGCCAGAGCGAGCGCAATATCACCGAATACAGTGTGGTGGAGCGGCGTCATTGTGTGGACATCGGCCGACATCATGGTGCTGCAAGGCTGCGGTCGTCTATTCACTCCTAGCTATCTTGCTCAGTACATAGCTACACCAAAACTTTCTATTTCCAAGCTCAGTCGTTCCATTTGCTAAGTCTTAAACTACAGAGATGCTCACTCTTTCTCAGGAAAGCTGAGTAAAGAACGTCATGTCCGCTCTCTAGGCAAGCTGGGAACGGAAGACCTCTAAGGAGACTTCTCACAGTCCGCTCTTTGCCTCTGTTTCCCCTCCAGCAAAATCACTTACGCCAATTGCAGTGCAAGTCACATTAATTATGTGTCACTTCCCAGCGCCGACCAATGCCTGTTCTGGGAAGTGAACAAATTCCCACAAAATTTCCCTTCCTCTCAACTTCTGTTTTGCTCCTCCCAGGCCACCCATCAAGATTAGCATCTGCACAAACACACAAGTTTTCCGGAATTCTGACTCCCAGGAGAGTACTTCAAATTCCTTGGTCCTACGTTCCCATCGGGGGCTGGCGTATTTCATTCTGTCGCTCTTCACCTGATTTGCTTCAGACTCTGTGGACTGTGAATTCAACGTGAAGTTGCTATAGTAACGAACATGCATATTTTGACCTCTGTTGGCAACTCTAAACGCTTCCCTGGGGTAAACCAGCGTCCAGTAAATCGACTCGTTTCCACAAAGTTTTCATGTCGTGTGAATTACTTTAAAATCATCACCCAACATTAATTATTCCAATACATCCATACTATACCGTCTACAAGATGCATTGTGCCTTGTCAGTCATTTTGTTCAGCCCTACTGTTCGCTCAGCGTGAGTTAGGTGATCTTTAATGACTTCATGTAAGGGGAATAGTTCTTGCCATCTTACAAAATATATATATATATATATATATATATATATATATATATATATATATATATATATATATGCCGCAATTGCCGGTTTGCCGTTGTTAGACTGCTATGAACTAGCGAAATCGTAAGCTCTGGTTCCCTTCCAGGCAGAAAGATTCTGGAAAACAATTACTCAGACATCTCAACCCTAAATCCTGTCAGAATTACTATGCTATCAGCAAGCCTTAAATTTTTTATTTGTTTTCTCTGAACTTAAATTCCGTATCCGAATTTCTCCTTTGTTTCCATCACTGCTTGCTCAATGTAAAGATTAAATAACATAGGGGATTGGGTACCTCCCCGTCTCATTTCCGTCTCACCTTCTGTCTGCATTTCATGCGCCCCGGTGATCATGGATGGCAGGGAAGTGCATACCAGAAGTTTTTGTAAGTGGGCTTCAGTATTCCTAAACTGGCCAAACGTAGGTCTAGTGTCTATACGCTTGAATCAGGTTCGCATGTTATATGTAGTAGTGCTCAAAATAGTAATATTTAGCGACTGTCCGCGCAACATTGCAGACTATCAGCTTAGGGGTACCACAGTATCGTCTAAAACGGATTGTTGTCACGTTGGTTTAAGCATATTCATTCTGGTGGTTACAGTTTTCACCCAAATTAGTGTACAGTCATCCCTCCACCTTCCCTCCTCCATCGCTCCGACATATCATTAGTTCTTCATAGCTTCAGGGCGGTAAATTTCAATTAAAAACTCGTCGTACTTACACTGAGGTGAGAAACGTCATGGGATAACTATGTGAACATATACAGGTGACGGTAGAATATAGTAAACAATATGTTCGAAAAGCAATGCATTGGTGGAACTGGCATTTGTGAAAAGGTTTCAGACGTTGTGAAACGTCCCCTTTGAACAATTATACACGACTGTCCTTAAACTGATACACAATATTTTTTTTAGCGCAACGCAATCTGACTTTCAAAAATCCCTGCAAAAGAATGGCCCTGACTAACATTAAACTATACCTTTCACAAATCACTTACCTCACAAAAATCTTCGCTGCTCAAGCTACTGCAATACAGCGAGCGCCACTACTGCCAGCTAAATAAAAGATTCAAACTATGGAAGGCACTAACTACTGATAGGGATAGTTAGCAAATGAAAGATATTAGTAGAGAACAAACACTGTATTTACCTTGATATCATCATATATAAATATAGCAGTTCATGACAAATTACAAATCTCCGCCATCTCTCTCCCCACATCCACCACTGCTGGCGGTTCACCTCCAACTGCGCAACGCTAGCCGCTGTTCACATCCAGCTGCCGCTGCCCAACACTACAATGGCGAGTATTACAACAATGCAAAGCAGCCACAGACTGCACACAGCACAGCCAGTGATTTTCATACAGAGGTGGCGTTACCAATAAAAAAACCTAAACAGCCTACTTACATAGCCCCCATGCTACCCAAAAAAATTTTACAAATTTTTTTGGGCACTGGCCAATACATATTTGTTAAAATTTTTTTCACAATTACAATAACAAAGAAATCAGAGGCACACACTTATTGATACAATGTTGGTCAAAAGCTAAAATTTTCTCACACTCCATAAAGACAGTCCTCATCATTCGTCACAGTAAAATTGCAGTGTTTTTCTCAAAGTCTGAGCAGTAAAAGACAATGCACACAGACATAGTGGATTTCCATGCAGTCTTGAAGAAGTAGTGTTGTCCTTCCAACGGAAAGACAGTGCTGACTCGACATGCAGACAGGTAATGGGCCACAACAGAGTAAACCCACAGCAGAGTCAGTCGACGTTTTGAAGAATATTGGTAGTTAGGTCATCACAGAGCAGACCCACTGTAGTCCTGGTAGAAATTACGGTATTGGTGGGCCACCAGAGGTGCAGACCCACTGCAGTCCTTGTAGCAATTGGTGGGCCATCAAAGATGCAGACCCACTGTAGTCCTGGTAGAGACGGCCAGCAGCCATCTGTTGCAAATGTGCAGGTGCACAATCACCATCGAAGAGTCTTGCGGACAATATAGCAAGTCCATAAACTACCACTTGTGCACTCACAAAGTTTCTGGAATTGTCCTTAGATCCAGCAATGCTGTTATCCAGTCCCTTGCTGAATCATTAACACACGTGCAAACACTATCAGTCCCTACTTCTCACATATTGTCCATGTACTATGACCAACAGAAACGTGTGCAGTGAAACGTTACTTAATTTGAAGAACTGGTAACAATTACAATTAGGTAACATAAAAATACAATGACAAAGGTACAAAATACATCATTAAAGAACATAATAATACAGATAACATTTGTAGTACAGGCTTTACAAAAGAATCGAACTAACATATACATCAGTGGAATTATGACATGAGTACATACATAAAAGATCACAATAACTTTTGAAACATCAACTTCACACATGAGCATTAAACAGAACGGAATTAATAATGTCTAACATCTTTACAAAGTAAATAACATATTATTAATGCCAATTATATTCGAGGATAACAGTATTCCTCATCATAGTGAATGTAGCTTAATATTAAAAGAAGAAAAAATTCTATGAAACTACACAGAGACAGGAAGAAAACAAATACACAAGGGTACACAAACATATAGTGGGATAACACAAAAGGGAAAGGACAGGGTTTGTTTTACTGCAGTATTTTGCATGGAGATCTCCCTTTGTTCATCATTATTCCCAAAAAGTCCTATCTAAGCCTGCCTTCTGTATTTTGTTCACATCCTCTGTCAATAATAGTTTTTCTCCACTGTACAGTATCCTATTTCTTATAAATTTATAATAGTTAGTTTCTTATATAGTCTACCCCCTCTTAAGCTAACTTAAATCTACTGAGCTCAGATGCTAAACTAAGGGACGAGGCAATGCAGCAGCACATAAAACAATTAATATAAACAGCAATAAAAAAATGGAAAATCGCAAAGCAAGCTACAGTAAATCTAAATTACCAAGCAATTCAACATTACAACTAATATGAGGCAATGCACAGCAAACAAAAAAATAAATCTGGCTTAGCAGAGTAACACAAATTAAAGTTCAGTAGCACTATGCCTGGCAAACAGCAGCTTATATCTAAACATGACATAGCTCAAGCAGAAAAAATATTACAGTAAAGATAACAATGCAGATAAGGGAAATGTATAATCACATCTTAATGTCTAAGTAATTAAAGTGGTGCACCACAACAACTTATTGTAAAAAAAATATTACCATGTACTTGAAAAGAAAATTATGTGTCCAGTTACTGTTACTAGTCCCTTTTTATTGTTCTTTCCTTTCCAAGTGCTCCTTTTTTTAAAGAATGTGGATTACAAAATTATCATTTAATAGATCTGTTGACAGAAAGTGTTCACATTAGCAAATGCATCTAAGTTTATTTTATAAAACTAATGCTGTAACACAGCTGGAAAACAGGTATCAAATGAAATAAGCAATTATGCAAACCAAAGCATACAAATATCATTCAATAGTCATGTGACATTTCATAAGTCAGTAGCTCTCAACTCTCGTAGAAAGACACTTGTCATTATCAGGTTTGCAGATGTAAGAATATTTCCCATCAGTTTATAAGCATTTCAGTAAGTAGCAGAAAGTAGGCGCTCCACAATATAATCATATGTTTCCAAGTAATGAGCGTGTCTTATTTGCGATGCTTTCCACAAAGGAATGTCAATAGCGAGGTTAATGGTCTCTCCTTTTCTTTTCTCCACCTGCACCTCTAAAAGGCTAATGGCTTTTTTTTTTCGGGCGGCTGTCGCCCAGGTGGGTGCCCGCGACGCATTACGTGCAGGTGGTCACTTAACTTTCTTACAGAAATATTTACGACAGCAGTTTCCGCTACAGTGACAGTCTCACATAAAAATATTTCACAGGTCAAGAATTAGCGTTGCAAATCTGTAGAAAGAAAATCCTATAAATATAAGTGTCCAAATAAAATATTCGTCAGCATTGTGATACAGTCACGAATTTACGCACATTTCATAACTCTTAAAGTACGATTCTTGGTTTCCAACATACTTCTTATTCCTCATATACGGTAGCATCATCTTATTGATCATAAACATATCTCAACAGCATAGTACACATCGTCGTCGTAATAATAACATCATAACACCTCAGTCAAATCTCAAAAACGTCGTAGCTTTCTGCAATAATTTCAAAACCTAAAAAAAATTCTCTGCTCATTTCAATAGTGTCATCTTCCTCAAACGTACTTTAAAATCATGCTCCCTTACCAAATACATCATTCAAAGCTCTCATAGTATCACAATGATTCCGAAAAAATATGAACAGTTTACAAAGTACAGACAAAATACAGTTTCATAAGTATGAAGTTTACCCAACTGTGTATTGCGTAAACATGTGTCACTGATGTAGTAAAAAAATGTTTATCTCTCAGTTAAATGATCAGATAGCTGGGTAATTTGTGTGTTAGAGAAATATGGTACCGATGTGTAAAGTTGTATAAGCAAATACCATATTAGCTAGGGTTCCTTGTGGTTGCCAAACACATGGTACACAAAGTAAGTGTGTAACCCCCTGAGGATTAATGTAATTATACCCTCATGTGTTACAGATTACAGCAATGAAATGAACTGTATCACTGAAAACCTTTGTATCATTGTACTTCAAATATCTTTAAAAATAAATGTTTTAAGTACAAAATTAATCACTCAAATGCGTGTCCTGTAGCGCTAAATGTGCGTCTTGCTGTAAGATAATTCTGTGGAAGTGTCGTACTTATCGTCCTCCGAAAGCTAAGTTCTGCAGAAGTCAATGTACTTACCTCATGATAAACAAAAGTGAAATGCTTTATGTATAGATATCTTAGTTATTACGCTTATTGCCATGATGAAGAAAGTACTGTGCTGTAACGTATTGTTGTGCTACGGAAAAGGCAATCTCATTGTAGCTATACCACAAAAGTTACTACTAAAACATGTTTTACTTTGCAGAATAAAACAGAAAAACTGTGCAGAAATAAAACAGAAACACTACAAAAGCAACATTGTAAATTGTCACTCATTAGAAGCGTCGTGATAAAACCGTGTAGTTGTCATTTAAACTAACCACTGTGTCGTCTGGTATCTCACAGAAAGTACATTAAACCCAGAAAGTATTTTCAAGTAAACCAAAATGTTGCATTAAAATCTCATTAGCAGTACCAGTATGTGTCCTAAGTATGTAAGCCTGATAGTCGTTACGTAATCGTGCAACTAACAAGCAAGAATGTACAAATACAACACTGTGTCGTCTGTTCACTATAACAATGCATTCGTAATTTCTCTTTAAAAATGTTCCCTAGGTTCTAGACTGGATATTTAACTTCAAACATTGTTGCATGTTAACAGTTTCTTAAGTCTGACAAAGCATACTAGAAATGTGAAGTGAAAAGTTTTATGGCAAAGACAAAGTTAAAAAGCAGATTATCTTTCAATAAATGGTTTTACATGTGAAATGTGGTGTAAACCTTTACTCTTCCTAGTACGCAGAGTTTCAACTTCAACGCAATTATCATGTGGTATACGTCGGATTCTGTATGGTCCATTGTAAACTAGAAAGAATTTGTGACTCAAGTGTTTCTTCTTATGTGACAATGAATGAGCTTTAATGAGAACTTTCTGACCAATATACAGTTTCTTTGCATTTGCTTTACTGTGTAGTTTTCTCCTTTTGTCTGCTGCAGATTTTATATTTTTAAGAGCCAAATCAATTATGTCTTTGTGTCGAAGTTTACGTGTATTCGGGAAAGGTACAAGCTCTCTGATTCTGTTCGGTGGTTCTTCATTCTTCAGTACAGGAATAGGTGGTAAAGCAGTGGAATCATGAGGCATTTCATTCAGCACATTTTGAAATAAGTGTAAATATCTGTCCCAATGCTGATGCTTTCTGTGACAATAAAGCCTGCAAAGCTTATTGTTTTCTTTCATAATCCGTTCGGAGGGGTTACAATGTGGTGAGTACAATGAAATAAAAACAGGTTTGATTTTATGGTTGCGAAGCATGCGTGACCAAACAGCAGATCTAAATTGCGGTCCGTTATCTGAAATGACTTTAGCAACGTGGCCAACTTCACGTAAGAAATTTTTAACAAAGGCGTTGGATACAGACCGTCCAGTGGCTTTACGTAACGGAAGTGTGGGGCAATCGTTCGATTTGCTGCATTTGCTAAAGGCTGTTTCACTGATTACTGAAATGGGACTGCCAGAGTCAAGTACTGCCGTAAATTTTACGTCATTTACAGTAATGTGAATCACAGGATATGCAATGTTGTTATGTTTTACGTCGTGTTCCTGGAGTAAGATGTCCCTAATGTCTTCCATTTTTACGTAATTACTAGCTACGGCAGCTGCGTCGTTAGTCTCATAAGAACGTTTTGTGGCTGCCAGCGGTGTGAGTCATTGCCTATTGTCTCTTTGTTGGCGCGCGTCGTTATTGGGATTTGGAGACCTAACTTCTACAAATTCACCTCCTCGAGAGGGCCCTGCTCTGTTTGAATCCCGCCAGTTCTGATGCAATTCAGGTCTGTAGTTACGATCACATCGTCTGTCGTCATGTCGGTAGTTCCTGTAGTTTCTTTCTTGTCGGTTAAGTGGTGGAGAATTTCTCCCTGAATCGTAACTGCACGCTGAACTGTTGCGTCTGAAGTTATTCTGTCTCCCTTGATAATAATTATTTTGGTTCCCATATTGTCTGTTTCTCTGATTGTCTCTGTGATAGTCACTACCGCAGAGAGGTGATCTTTCCCTGTAATTATTACTACTCTGCCAACGGTTGTCGTACGGGTGGTGTCTATTTTGGTCACGATTTGCGTTGTAAGAATAGACCAGTCGTGTCCGGTTATTGTTTCTGTCGTCACGGAATTGTGACGGATGTGACCTGTAATTGTTGTGTCCTTGTTTTCGCGTTCCGCGATTATCAGTGTCAATTTCTAGTTCTTGTAACAGTCCCTGAAAAGCTTCAATGTCGTCTTTGCAACGTCCTGCTAAAATAATATGCCGTAAATGTTCAGGTAATTTGATTAAGCAAATGCGGATGAGTTCTGAGGGGCTGTATGGGTTTGACAGGTACTGATTCTTGTGCAACATGTCTTCAAAATATTTCACAAGACTGGAGAATTCAGATTGTTCGAAATGTTTCATCATTATGATACCATGTTTTACTCGGTCTTGTGTGGCTTGAGACCAATATGCTGAGAGGAAGGCATGGTAAAATTCTCCTTCACTGTGGCAATCGTGAATGACCGAACGCATTCTTACAGCTGGTTCATTCTCTAAGTAGCCACACATAAATTCTAATCTGTGTTCCAACGACCAGTTGGGAGGAAAACAATGAGAGAATTGATGGAGCCATGCTTGTGGATGAATGTCGTTGCCAGAATTCTTAAATGTTTTGAATTTACGTGTAGTAATGAACAGCTTATAGTCAAAATCATCATGTCGGCGAGTCGCATATCGGTCATTGTTAGGTCGTGTCGGCCGTTCCATCTCAAAATTCGGTGCACATTGCCAATTTCTTTCATAACTTCCGAAATGCCCTGTGTTATTATTTTGCGGCTTTTCCGTGTTTCTAAGTCCCTCTTCCCGTGTTGGAGCGCCAGTGTCCTCTGAAATACGTAATTCTTGTATTACCTGTGTCAGCTGATCTTGTACTTCCCGGATTTCTCTTTGGTGTTGTGTATTAATTTGATTCTGATTTTGTTTGAATTTTCTTATTTGTTCATACTCTTCTGTGTCAGTGAAGGCTACGTGTCTTGTGTCATTCAGATCATCATCTACCTTTGTAGATAAGTTAGTGACCTGATCCGAAAGTTCGGCTACTTTCTCCGATAGTGTACTTATCTCTTCAGTGTGTTTTTCTGAACCAAGCTTCAGAGTATCTACTGTGTCCTTAAAGTTTTCCTGAGTTTTTGCAAGTTGCGTAACCGAATCGGTAGATGCAACTGAGTCAAATTTAGCTTGCCAGGTCTCATGATTTTCATGAACAATAATCTGCAGTTCTTTTATGGCTGCTTCGTGATTCTGTAATGCATTTTCATGCCGCGAAAAAATAGGTTGAAAATGCTCACAAATTTGTGTTTTTACGTCATTACAGACTTTTTGACATTTCGATTCAATGTTATGTAACTCAGTAGTTAAATCTTCACGTGTTTGTTCAAGTGTTTGTTCCAATGAGTCTAACTTTTTAAGATTTTGTTCCACTGTGTCTAACTTTTGAAGCTTTTGCTGTGTTTGTCTCTGATTTTGTTCCATTGTGTCTAACTGTTGCTGTGTTTGTCTCTAATGTTGTTCCATTGTGTCTAACTTTTCAAGCTTTTGCCCCATTTGTTGCATTAATTGTAATAACAATGCACTGGTGTCTGAAACATGTTCCTCAGTGCTTTTCGGCAGTGAAGTTGCACCGGCAACATTCACATTTTGACAAGTGGAAAATGTGTCTTGGCTCATTTGAGAAAACGGCCGGAACCCAAAACCTGAGTCTGCAGTATTTGCAATATTGTGTTCTGTCATTCCCGATTCCTGAGGCGAGCTGTTGCCGACCAATCGATCGATAACGCTTCCCTGTTCACTACCTGTTTCACTGTCTACACCATTGTTTGCCGCCCGCTCCATTTCCCTATGCGCAATTACCAAATTACTACTTTGAACATTAGTTAATTCATTACTCTGCGGCGCTAACACACTGCTTTCGTCTTCACTGTCATTTCTCAGTTTACTTTGGAGCCTAGTATTACGTTTTTCACACGCCATTATTGTCACAGTATTTCACACGATAACACAGAAAAGCGCAATTTGAAGAGCAAAATAAAATAACATAGCAATGGAAATAATGTCTACTTAATTGCCAGCGCAGCTGCGAAATACTTGGTGCAAATCTACATGCTTGCCACAACTGTTTTACTGTACAACAATGAAAAACTACAACTACAAAGGAAATTCTCTCTATAATTGCGCGCTAGCAATAAACAATAGCTACACTAATTACACAAACTACAAGAAAAATATCAGAAGATACCAGTGAGGTATCCTAGGCTAAGGGTCGACATATGAAACGTCCCCTTTGAACAATTATACACGACTGTCCTTAAACTGATACACAATATTTTTTTTAGCGCAACGCAATCTGACTTTCAAAAATCCCTACAAAAGAATGGCCCTGACTAACATTAAACTATACCTTTCACAAATCACTTACCTCACAAAAATCTTCGCTGCTCAAGCTACTGCAATACAGCGAGCGCCACTACTGCCAGCTAAATAAAAGATTCAAACTATGGAAGGCACTAACTACTGATAGGGATAGTTAGCAAATGAAAGATATTAGTAGAGAACAAACAATGTATTTACCTTGATATCATCATATATAAATATAGCAGTTCATGACAAATTACAAATCTCCGCCATCTCTCTCCCCACATCCACCACTGCTGGCGGCTCACCTCCAACTGCGCAACGCTACGCGCTGTTCACATCCAGCTGCCGCTGCCCAACACTACAATGGCGAGTATTACAACAATGCAAAGCAGCCACAGACTGCACACAGCACAGCCAGTGATTTTCATACAGAGGGGCGTTACCAATAAAAAAACCTAAACAGCCTACTTACAGTTGTTATGGCCGTACAACTTGAATAACAGATTTTCCACGCGGAATGGTAGTTTGTGCTAGACGTAGGAGACATTCCATTGCGGAAATCGATTACGAGATTTACAGTGTCAAGGGTGTGCCGAGAATACCACATTTCATTCATTACGGACAACTCTGTAATCGACGGTCTTCGTTTAATGGCTGCGAGCTGTGGCGTCTGCGTAGAGTTGTCAGTGCAAGAAGGCAGCAACATTACACGTAATAACCGTAGAAACTACTGTGTCGGACGTACGACGAACGTATCCGCTAGGACAGTGCGGCGAAGTTGGGCGTTGATGGGCTATGGCGTCACTGGAACGACGCGAGTGCCTTTGCTAAAAGCACGATATCGCCTGCAGCGCCTCTCCTGGGCTTGAGAGCACATTGGTTGAATCCTACACGATTGGAAAACTGTGGCCTTGTCAGGTGAGTCTCGATTTTAATTGGTGAGAGCTCATGGTATGGTTCGAGTGTGTGGCGCAGACCCCGTGAAGCCATCGACCCAAGTTGTCAACAAGGCGCTGTGCAAACTGGTGGTGGCTGCATAATGGCGTGGGCTGTGTTTACGTTGAATGGGCCGGGTCCTCTGGTCCAACTGAACCGATCATTGATTGAAAATGGTTATGTTCGGCTACCTGGAGAGCATTGGCAGCCATTCCGGTCTTCATGTTCCCAAAGAAAGATGGTATTTTTATGGATGATGTAACACCCCAAATATGGAACCCCTAATTGAAGCCCATTGTAGTAAAAGAAATAGCAAAATTAGTTATCCAGACGTTGAAAGAAGCTACTGACAATAAAATTAACTCTATTACAAGTTTGACTAACAGGAATACCATGTGACTAATAACGTTTATTATAAAGAAAGGACTAAATGAAAGACTGTCAGATGGTACGAAGCCTAAAACTTTAAATAAATAATTCAAAATATATTCTTTACGAAGGTTAAAGCCCAGACCATAAATAGATCAGACATAACATTTATCCAAGAAGATAAAAAAATGGCTCTGAGCACTATGGGACTTAACTACTGAGGTCATCAGTCCCCTAGAACTTAGAACTACTTAAACCTAACTAACAAGGACATCACACACATCCATGCTTGAGGCAGGATTCGAACCTGCGACCGTAGCAGTCGCGCGGTTCCGGACTGCGCGCCTAGAACCGCTAGACCACCGCGGCCGGCTATCCAAGAAGATAGTTGTAGCCGCATCGAGCTGTAAGTTTGCTGCGACTACACTGTAACACTGCAATAGAGATGTTAATTCAGTCTCTCTCTTGTAGACATCGCAATAGTAGTAAGCCTATTGAACGCTACTAGATTGTTTCAAGCCGACCTGAAGTTTTAAAAGTTTTCCAGGATCGACTTGACGTACTAGTAAGAAGTTCGAACTGAAGTAAAATAACATTTACGGTTTAGCCAGACAGCAGATACGTGAAAGAAAAGTAAATCGTGTGATACCTGATTAACGCTGGGACTTAGTCTTCGTGATCTGTGATTGCGACGAACATCAAAGGGCACAGAAATATACTAAACGCCGACATAAATCCTATTATTAGCCTTGAGTAGGAAACAGCTGCACGCGACCACGAATAACTTACAGTTACGCCGTGTTGTCGGTAGCTGTACTCAATGTCAGAATCGCTGATGCAAATAGATTCAAGACCCTGCATGACAGATCGATGTGTTTTTAGTGCAGGTTTAAACAAATACGAAGTTCAATAAACTCCAATATAACCTTAATGCTTCTTACCGGCTACGTCATTTAAAGGAAATTTGCTGTGTAATTGTAAAATTAGCTATTTCTTGAGAGAATGCAGAAGTTAAAGGTGATTCAGTGATTTTATTGACAGTGAACAGCAAGTTTACACCGAAATACGACGCTTTCTGTACATTGTCAGAAGAGCATTTTACCTCTGGAATTACGTCGTATTAGTTGTTGAATTAACACCGTAGCGACGCCTTGCCGACGCTATATTAATTAATAAATCAACATCCTCGCAAAAACTATGATGTGGCATCGGCTTGAGAGGTGGACTTTATAATTCAAGATATCCTATTATCTGCGTTTGAACACTCATTCGCAACCCGGGCATAAGAACTATAGTTATCAAGTTCGCGTAAGCTTTTCAGCCTGTCGCGAACACTCGAAGCACATTTGGTTAATTGTTTCAGGTAAAGAGAGTTGTTGCGGCACCGAGTGGTGCAGTCGCTGTGGGTTCGAAGTAAAGAAGACCGACAGACTTCGAAGACCAGTGCTTCAATTTTAAACCAGGGCTGCTTACACATTCTGGCGTGCTGCTCCATCGATACGCTGATATCAGTCTAAGGGAGATAGTGTCTGAAACTAATCAACCAAGCGAGGAATTTGTTTTTAACAGTTACAAATCGGAGTCGTCGCGATCGATGGACGCTGTTCCATGTCAACCAGACTGGGACAACCATCACCACCGAGCCGACACAAATAAAACGCGCCACAATTATAGTGCACCGTGTCTCAGCCTATGATGTTCACAACGGGTTTGAAGAACATTCCGGACAACTGGAGCTAATGATTTAGCTACCCACAGAACAATTATGGGACATAATCGAGAGGTTAGTTCGTGCACAAAATCCTACACCGGAAACACTTTTGCAATTATGGGCGCCTGTAGAGGCAGCAGGGCTGAATATTTCTTCACGGGACTTCGACTTGTTGAGTCCATGCCATGTCGAGCTGCTGCGTTCAGCCGGGCAACAGGAACTTCGACACGATATTAGGAAGTATCTCATGACTTTTCTCACCTAAGTGTATATAGTTCTGTTTTTGTTTCGTTGACATATTTGGGGTGTCCAGCAAGACTAATTCGAAGTCAGTTCTTTTGTTGATCAGACACATTGAACAACGGGTACATGCGCGTGTACGAGTACTGGAGCAACTTGCCTTTAATCTCGTCAGATCCACAATTAATTAGATTTTGATATCTCTCTTCAATTCAGTATATGGTGTTCCACATCAAAGTTAAAGGCGCATTGTCTTCAAATGAGTGCGGCGAAGTTTTCTACGAAAGACTTCAAGGACGATTCCAGAGGTGGAGCTGAAATTACGAGAAATATGCCGGAAAGTGGAAGGAACAAAGGCGACTTCGGAATTTCAGATAGGAAAATGCTTCAAAACAAATATTGTTTACTGACGCTCGATAAACCGAACACTTTAAGGTCTGATTTTTTTTATGTTATTGCCAAGGACTACATTGTCGTACTATCTGTCTAGAGTTTTCGAGATAACTTATTTTTACGGAAAATAAGGTAGTGGATATTTTTAACAGCATGTTGATAATGTTGTCAGATGAAAACAGTTTCCCCGAATCTGAATTTTAAGTGCTCAAATAAACGATTGCTTTCGGGAAACATGACTAATGCATGTATCTATTATATTGTTTCTAATTGGTTTGATACTGTCCAAAACATTTATTATAGATTTATATATTTGTTGATTAAATGGTTGAAATGACTCTGAGCACTATGGGACTTAACTTCTGAGGTCATCAGTCTCCTAGAACTTAGAACTACTTAAACCTAAATAATCTAAGGACATCACACACACATCCATGCCCGAGGCAGGATTCGAACCTGCGACCTTAGCGCTCGCGCGGTTCCTTACTGAAGCGCCTAGAACCGCTCGGACAATCCGGCCGGCATTTTTTGATACTCAGTTGACAATTGACATTTACTGTACTGTAACGACGGTTTCAAGTAAAAACGATCTTTTACAGGAAACAATTTCTTTCTTTAGAAAAAGAACGTTTATCTAAAACTCAAATTATAAAAAGTTTTGTTGCCTCACTAAAACTTTATAAGGTCACTTTTAAACGCCTCATTTGTCATATAGAACTTTTATTTAACTTCTTAAGCATTCACCAGTGGTCAGCACCAGGACAGGTTCGGACGAAGTGTAAAAACAAGAGTAAATGTTTAGTTTATAGAGCTCTGTTCAACAGTAGTAACTTAAGACTGTTTTCCTAATTGTAGCTTATAAAAAATGTTCCCAGTTTTTCCGGAAAATGCCAGTTCACTCTCAAACGTTTGCCTTAGATGCATTGCATCAGAAAAAGATCTACCACACCGTTTTTGAGAAATCTGGGTTATACTTAGGCGTGTGACCCACTAGCAGCCCAATGTCGCAGTTGCATGTTTGTTACTGGCGCTAAACAAATCTAAGAAAAGCTCTTGACAACTTTCTCGCTGAAAATAAACTCTAATTAAAAAAAAGGAAAAATAAGGTCTTAAAGCACATAACATACACTATTCCTTTCATTTCATGTTGCAACCTCAAGTGTTTGTGTGGAGAATATCAACGCTACAGACAAGGATAGAACTTACTACCACGACATATCATAATTTAATAATCAAACTCTTCTCGCAGCTGAAAATTGCTCATTACTGCATGGAATGAAGTTGATGGAGACCGATTAAATTATAATTATGAAGTGAAGCTATGCGTGTTGAGTAATTACAAATCATTGATTAATCAGTTGTTAATACGAACTGCATGCTTGTTGACTAAAATCACGCGGAACGGGGGCGGTGTTCCGATTTATTTTTATGAGCGTAAAATTGGATAAAATGTGAATTACGTGTGCTGTAAACTACGTAAAATATAAATCTACATGTACTCTAAACTCCAAATAAATACTGTCTGAATCAAAACCAAGAGTGAAAGCAAAATAAAGGCACTAAATATTTTATTCCATTGGGTAACTGGAAAAAAGTGCACGTCTTACTTATTTTATACGCTATTTATAACGTGTAAGAATCCCAAATCAATGCAAAATACATTGTTTTAAATAATTAAAAATTATTGTTTCATTATGGAATTGGATAGTAGCCGTAAACATGATAACATTGTACGTTTGATTTAAATTAAATTAAGAAAAAAATAATTACTATATGAAAATGGCTCGCTTATGTTATCACGAAACGCAGGCTGCGATGCTACACGGTCAGAACGGGTTAAATACATTAAAACTAGCATACGTTTGACTAATGGAGACCTACAGGTTCTGTAACAAAACACAGTCAATTTGAAATCGTTTGTCCCTACACTCACTGCTGATTGTTCAAGTAATTCTGGACAATCAGTTATCCTACGTTATCCAGATATTTCTTCATATCGCACCTGTAAAAAAGATTATGATTCAAAAAACGTTTCACTCTACCTTCGCTAGCGTAATATCTTTAATTTTTTACGCCGGCCCTGGAATCGGACTAATTGTCAGTGACCAAACGGTAGCATTAAGCACGTTAGGTCACTTTGGACATGCTTAGCGGAAAAATCGAGTACCACAGAAACCTGCCTACAAGTGACCTCGTATGTAAATTCTTCGTAACAGCCATGGGACGTATTTGCATAAGAGGTCATGTGTAGTCTAATTGTGTATGCCTGTCTCATTCAGGGAAACCTTTCTGTGAAGAGACACATGAAGAGTTGGTGCGCTCGTTAGTGTTCGTTCTTGAGCACAAGACATTACTTTTGAGTTCCTCGTGTTAGCTTTGTCAGCTGAATATGTGCCTGTAAACTGATCTGACTTGTATGCAATTAGGCCGGCCGAAGTGGCCGTGCGGTTAAAGGCGCTGCAGTCTGGAACCGCAAGACCGCTACGGTCGCAGGTTCGAATCCTGCCTCGGGCATGGATGTTTGTGATGTCCTTAGGTTAGTTAGGTTTAACTAGTTCTAAGTTCTAGGGGACTAATGACCTCAGCAGTTGAGTCCCATAGTGCTCAGAGCCATTTGAACCATTTTTTGTATGCAATTACTTCATTGTCACTCACAAATATATATCAAAGAATTATATTTTTGTGGAGAAAAGGGAAAACATGAAGGCGGATGTAATAGTGATTGAAGAAATTAAGTAGAATCTGGAAGAAGAGTTCTAGACTTCTTATCGTACGATTATGAGTAATAGCCACATCCTTGGAGAATGCCGTAATAGATTTTGGAATACTCATATGGAATACAGAGTATGAGCGCTCAGTTTCCGAAATTCCTTCACCAGGGAAGACGAATGGAATATTCCAGAATTTGAAACACGAACAGCTGCTAGCATGAGTTTCTTAGAAGTAGATACCTTAGGGGTTGCGAAGCAACTCAAATCGCTTGATACGGGCAAGTCTTCAGGTCCAGATTGTATACCGATTAGGTTCCTCTCAGATTACGCTGATAGAATAGCTCCCTACTTAGCAATGATATACAACCGCTCGCTCGCCAAAAGATCTGTACCTACAGGTTGGAAAATTGCGCAGGTCGCACCAGTGTTTAAGAAGGGTAGTAGGAGTAATCCATCGAACTACAGACCTATATCATTGTCGTCGGTTTTCAGTAGGGTTTTGGAGCATATACTGTATTCAAACATTATGAATCACCTCGAAGGGAACGATCTATTGATATGTAATCAGCATGGTTTCAGAAAACATCGTTCTTGTGCAAACGCAGCTATCTCTTTATTCGCACGAAGTAATGGCCGCTATCGACAGGGTATCTCAACTTGATTCCGCATTTCTAGATTTCCGGAAAGCTTTTGACACCGTTCCTCACAAGCGACTTCTAATCGAGCTGCGGGCCTATGGGGTATCATCTCAGTTCTGCGACTGGATTCGTGATTTCCTGTCAGGAAGGTCGCAGTTCGTAGTAATAGACGGCAAATCATCGAGTAAAACTGAAGTGATATCAGGTGTTCCCCAGGGAAGCATCCTGGGACCTCTGCTGTTCCTGATCTATATAAATGACCTGGGTGACAATCTGAGTAGTTCTCTTAGGTTGTTCGCAGATGATGCTGTAATTTACCGTCTAGTAAGGTCATCCGAAGACCAGTATCAGTTGCAAAGCGATTTAGAAAAGATTGCTGTATGGTGTGGTAGGTGGCAGTTGACGCTAAATAACGAAAGTGTGAGGTGATCCACATGAGTTCCAAAAGAAATCCGTTGGAATTCGATTACTCGATTAATAGTACAATTCTCAAGGCTGTCAATTCAATTAAGTACCTGGGTGTTAAAATTACGAACAACTTCAGTTGGAAAGACCACATAAATAATATTATGGGATAGGCGAGCCAAAGGTTGCGTTTCATTGGCAGGACACTTAGAGGATGCAACAAGTTCACTAAAGAGACAGCTTACACTACACTCGTTCGTACTCTGTTAGAATATTGCTGCGCGGTGTGGGATCCTTACCAGGTGGGATTGACGGAGGACATCGAAAGGGTGCAAACAGGGCAGCTCGTTTTGTATTATCACGTAATAGGGGAGAGAGTGTGGCAGATTTGATACGCGAGTTGGGATGGAAGTCATTAAAGCAAAGACGTTTCTCGTCGCGGCGAGATCTATTTACGAAATTTAAGTCACCAACTTTCTCTTCCGAATGCGAAAATATTTTGTTGAGCCCAACCTACATAGGTAGGAATGATCATCAAAATAAAATAAGAGAAATCAGAGCTCGAACAGAAAGGTTTAGTTGTTCGTTTTTCCCGAGCGCTGTTCGGGAGTGGAATGGTAGGGAGATAGTATGATTGTGGTTCGATGAACCCTCTGCCAAGCACTTAAATGTGAATTGCAGAGTAATCATGTAGATGTAGACGTAGATTTCCCTGGGGCCAAAGTGGCGATTTTTTATGTGTAGGACTTCCACCAAGTTAAAGCAGTTATCTCAACAAGTGTTTTTTGTTAGGTTCCGTATTAAATAAATATGTTGCATCTGTGTGGATTCTGTCTGTGAGGACCACAGTTTCAAATACAGAGTTATTGAGTTCATGAGAAGGAAAGGAAGGAATGAATGGACCTCATGGGTACATTAAGATAACCAGAAAGATGGCCGTGTTCCAGGAGAGTTGACACCTAGTGCATCCCAGAGGAATGGCTGCTACGAGAAATCAACGAAATGTTAGACATTGTATTCTTAAGACTTGGCCACTAAACAAGCTGTGTAAATATTATAATTGTGAGAGAATGAGGAAGCCTTCCTTGCCTTGGTTGTGTAGTGAGACTGTTATTGTAATTACAGAAAATTATGGCTTTCAAGTATTAAGAATTCGTGCATGTTAGAATGTAAGAATACAGTTGAAAGACTGTAATGGACGCCAAAGTATTTGCTTTATTCTTAACTGTTGTTGGTGTCCCGAGTCATAAATGTATTGAGTTTTACTAATGAGCCTAGTCTCATAAGCTAGGTAGTACACTATGAGGTAAGAAGTTCAAGTCCTTATTTTTGTGTGTGTGTCGCATTGAAGAAACCGAGTCGAAGTAGATATAGCTCTTCTTTTTTTGTTCCTTTTAGGTTATGCGCACGATATGTATTGCCGTAAACTGCAGTTGGTGAATCCCGGCTTCTTTCAAGTTTATATATTTAATTAATAAACTGAAAAAATGTTCCTCCAAGAATCTGATACGATCATGTCCGAAGTGGTCGCAATGTTTTATGAGCACTGGACATAGCTAAGTCCCCTTACTCTCAGCAAGAGACAAGCATGAAGCGTGATGTTAATTTCTGCAACTTCAATGGCGTCCACACCGACACCTAAAGTAACATTCTTTGGCGAAATACATTCTTTTCTGTCTTCAGTCACAGAATTGTACAGACACATCACATGTTGCCGACTAAACAAATACATGTTCATCGCACGACGTCTCAGGTGAACAGTTGATGGGCTAATCTATTAATTACAAGTGACAGGTTGTAGCGCTCCAATTCCGAGCAGATAACAGGTTTCAAACCTAGTACTTACACTCGTCAATAGCATTTTTATTACGAAGAATGTAACTGGCGTCCTCTGTTGAGTCGTGGGTGCAGAGTCCGAAAGTGATTTTCGGCTATAGGTCTCAGTTTCCTTTAAAACGCACCATATTAGTTATTCTTCTGTGGTTTAAATAAAATATTTTGCACATTTAAGTGTTGAAAGCTAACCGAAATACGTACACGGAATTATCACTCTCGACCCTCGGTTGAGAAATCTACCTCTAAGAAATGAAAGAAGTTCGGCAGCACTGCCGATGAGTCACTCTTGAACACCTACAATCGCGTTGTGTTTGTCGCCATCTGATTCTCAACTTTGAGAGTTCTGACTATTCTTGAAAGTAACTGATTATTGTTCTAAGTTCGTGAATGTTTGTAGTTTGTGTTTCGTCTTTATTCGGAAGAAGAAATGCCTCTTACCTGTGTAAACAACGCAACTTCCTTTTGTTATATTTGCGAAGCGTTACCTCTGAAATAAAAACGGAAAGTTAATACTCATGTGTGCGAAATTTATTTCGGGTGTTCAGGCTGGTGACCACGACGAGAACTCGGCCAGTTACATATGCTGTTCGTCACGTACTGCTCTCCTGACAGGCCGATTAAAAGGACAACACTGCATATTCTTTGTTATTCCCAAGACTTGGAGAGAGCCAATGGACATCACCACTGGTTATTATTTTTGTCTGACGAAAATAATGATATAATACATGAGAAAAAATCGTCTCTCGATCACAGTTTCTTTTACTAAAGACCACCGGTTTTGTCGACGAAATTGCACCTTGCGACGCTAAGTCCGAAGGTGATCCACAGAGCAGATCGTAGCCAGTAGTATCTGGTAAAACAACTGTGACAATGACAGCCGTTTTTATTTCTTATAACTACCGAAATCACAGACCCTAAAATATGATGTCAATTATGAATAGATTACATCACCCCAAAAGCAAGGAAAACTGCAGTATCCTAAATTACTATTAGTTATTACGCCCGTTTACCACAATGAGAAATTGACGATATCAGGGATTCTTGAGAAGGTGACAGTGAGTGAAAACGAATACTTCATATTTCAAAGCCACACTGAGTCTCAAGGAGATGTCAACGATCTTGTTCATTTCGAACATTTGGCGAAACAACAGGATGAGCTTGTAGCTTCGCGATTAAAGGGCTGGAGTCTTCTCCTTCGCGATACGAAATGGGGTGCTTATCGTTGCAGCCACGGCATGTTTTCGAAATATTCCTCTGTAGAATGGTTATTTATACTGATATCCAGACCGTTGAGGAGGGTCTTGGTCATGATTTCAGTGTAAACGTGTGGCGCTTACTCATAGATCCCAGCAAAATTAGTCTGAAAGTAGCACTTCAACAACAGAAACGAATATATTTCTTTTCCGATTACTCTTGCGATTAATCTGAAGTAGACGTGTGATAACCTTAAATATACACTCCTGGAAATTGAAATAAGAACACCGTGAATTCATTGTCCCAGGAAGGGGAAACTTTATTGACACATTCCTGGGGTCAGATACATCACATGATCACACTGACAGAACCACAGGCACATAGACACAGGCAACAGAGCATGCACAATGTCGGCACTAGTACAGTGTATATCCACCTTTCGCAGCAATGCAGGCTGCTATTCTCTCATGGAGACGATCGTAGAGATGCTGGATGTAGTCCTGTGGAACGCCTTGCCATGCCATTTCCACCTGGCGCCTCAGTTGGACCAGCGTTCGTGCTGGACGTGCAGACCGCGTGAGACGACGCTTCATCCAGTCCCAAACATGCTCAATGGGGGACAGATCCGGAGATCTTGCTGGCCAGGGTAGTTGACTTACACCTTCTAGAGCACGTTGGGTGGCACGGGATACATGCGGACGTGCATTGTCCTGTTGGAACAGCAAGTTCCCTTGCCGGTCTAGGAATGGTAGAACGATGGGTTCGATGACGGTTTGGATGTACCGTGCACTATTCAGTGTCCCCTCGACGATCACCAGTGGTGTACGGCGAGTGTAGGAGATCGCTCCCCACACCATGATGCCGGGTGTTGGCCCTGTGTGCCTCGGTCGTATGCAGTCCTGATTGTGGCGCTCACCTGCACGGCGCCAAACACGCATACGACCATCATTGGCACCAAGGCAGAAGCGACTCTCATCGCTGAAGACGACACGTCTCCATTCGTCCCTCCATTCACGCCTGTCGCGACACCACTGGAGGCGGGCTGCACGATGTTGGGGCGTGAGCGGAAGACGGCCTAACGGTGTGCGGGACCGTAGCCCAGCTTCATGGAGACGGTTGCGAATGGTCCTCGCCGATATCCCAGGAGCAACAGTGTCCCTAATTTGCTGGGAAGTGGCGGTGCGGTCCCCTACGGCACTGCGTAGGATCCTACGGTCTTGGCGTGCATCCGTGCGTCGCTGCGGTCCGGTCCCAGGTCGACGGGCACGTGCACCTTCCGCTGACCACTGGCGACAACATCGATGTACTGTGGAGACCTCACGCCCCACGTGTTGAGCAATTCGGCGGTACGTCCACCCGGCCTCCCGCATGCCCACTATACGCCCTCGCTCAAAGTCCGTCAACTGCACATACGGTTCACGTCCACGCTGTCGCGGCATGCTACCACTGTTAAAGACTGCGATGGAGCTCCGTATGCCACGGCAAACTGGCTGACACTGACGGCGGCGGTGCACAAATGCTGCGCAGCTAGCGCCATTCGACGGCCAACACCGCGGTTCCCGGTTTGTCCGCTGTGCCGTGCGTGTGATCATTGCTTGTACAGCCCTCTCGCAGTGTCCGGAGCAAGTATGGTGGGTCTGACACACCGGTGTCAATGTGTTCTTTTTTCCATTTCCAGGAGTGTATATTTACATTCGCCCAGTATGAGAGCCACAAACATCTTATACCGTATGTGGAGACATCAAGCTAAGAGCACCTTGGGAGTGCTAGCCACTTGGAGCCAAGGTATATGACACAGATGAAGTACACACGTTGGGAGACGTGATATTATCGGACTATCAGTTTAATAAGTCATGGTTACATAATATCGACACGATTTATTTACAGGAAAATGGAGAAACAGGTAGTGGCCGACCTCAGAGAAGATACGTTTGTGTTCCGGAGAAATGCAGAAACGTGGGAAACAATTCTGTCCCTGCGACTTTTCTCAGAGTATAGGTTAAAGAAACGAAAACCTACAATTATAATTATTGTAGATTTAGAGGAAGATTTGAAAATGTTGACTAGAATATACTCTAAAATTCTGACGGTGGCAGAGATAAAATGCAAGGAGCGAAAGGCTTTTTTTACTGAAATCAAACTTTAATTTTAAGATTTCAAGGTCGACGAGACTAATAAGTCGGACGAGTGCAGGGTGATATCAACAGCAGCAGAAAATGTTGTAACTGGAGTAGCATTAGTTATCGTTAGAAAGGTAGGGCAGAAAGCGAGTTACTGTGAATGGTTCAGTGACAGGGGTGCTCTCTTCAGAATCGGCAGCAATCGACCACCGACAACAATAGCACAGGAATAGATGCCGACGTCGCCAGCAGAGGGCGACGAGTTACAGAAAGAAAGTGAGGATTTTGAAAGGGTGGTTCAGTACGTAAACAGAGATGAAAATCTAATAGTCATGGGGGATTGGAATGCGGCTGCAGGGGAAGTTATGGGAGAATGTGGGCTTGGGACAAGGAATGAGAGGGGTGAAAGACTGAGTTCTGCAATAAATTTCAACTAGTAATAGCGAATGCTCTGTTCAAGAATGACGAGACAAGAAGGTATACTTGGAAAAGGCTAGCAGATACGGGAAGGTTCCAGTTAGAGAACGTCATGGTCATACAGAGATTCCGAAATCAGACATTGGATTGTAAGGCGAACCCTGGAGCAGATATAAACTCAGATCACAATTTGGTAGTGATGAGGCGTAGGCTGACGTTTATGAAACCAGTCAAGAAGTATCAATGCGCAAAGAAGCGGGATACAAAAGTACTAAGAAATGAAAGGATACGCTTGAAGTTCTCTTAGTATATAGATACTGCGATGATGAATAGTTCAGTACGCAGTTCAATTTAATAGGAATGGACACTTGTAAAAAGGATAATCACAGAAGTTGGAATGAAAAGCATAGATTGCGAAGAAACCGTGGGTAACAGAAGAAATGCTTCAGTTGATCGATGAAAGAAGGAAGTACAAAAATGTTCAGTGAAATATGTACGAGTACAGAGAGGTAATAAGACTGAAACACCAAGAACATATTGAGCGGATTAAAAAAATGTAAGACAGAAAAACTTGTCAATTAGGAACGAAATAAATAGTAGGTGTGGGGTAGCAAAGGTCAAATGGCTACATGAGAAATTGAAGAAACCGAAAAAGACATTATTGTCCGAAGGACAGACTAAGCGTAAAAAAAAGGTTAACAAAACTTCAATGAAGTTTAAAGTTAGGGCGGTAAGATTAAGAATGCAACGAGAGTTTCACTTTTAAATGTACAGGAGAGGGCGGATAGCTGAAAAGAGTACACTGAAGCCTCTATGAGGGGTAGGTCGTATGTGATGACGTAATAGGAAAAGAAACATAATTCAAAGTAGAAGAGATAGGGGATCCAGTATTAGAATCAGAATTTAAAGAGCTTTGTTCGACTAAGTTCAAGTAAAGCAGAAGAGATAGATAACATTCCATCGTAATTTCTAATATCATTGGGAAAATTTGCAACGAAACGACATTCACATTTGCGTGTAAAATGTATGTGACTGGTGATATACGATCAGACTTTCAGAAAAACATCATGAATTCGAAGACAGCAAGTGACGACAAGTGTTAGAATTACCGATCAATCAGCTCATGCGCCCAAGTTGCTGACAAGAATAATATACTGGAGAATGGAAAATAAAACTGAGGATCTGTTAGATGACTATCAGTTTGGCTTTAGGAAACATAAAGGCACCAGAAACGTTCTGATGTTGCGGCTGATAAGGGGAGCAAGACTGAAGATAAGTCAAGACACGTTCATAGGATTTGTCGACATGAAAATAGCGTTCGACATTGTCAAATGGTGCCAGATGTTCGAAATTTTGAGAAAAATGGGAATAAGTTATAGGGAAAGTCGTGTAATATACAGTATGTACGAGAATCGAGAGGTAATAAGACATAAACATCAAAAACATAGTGATCGGATTAAAAAAGGTGTAAGACAGGGATGTAGATTTTTGCCTCTACTGTTCAATCTGTACATCGAAGATGCAGTGACGGATAAAGAGGTTCAAGAGTGAAATTAAAATTCAAGGAAAAGGATATCAATGATAAGATTAGCTGACGACATTGCTCTCCACAGTGAAAGTGAAGATGTATTACAGGATCTGTTGAATGGAATAAACAGTCTAATGGGGACAGAACATGGATTGAAAGTAAACCGGTAAAAGACAAAGGTAATGGGAAGCAGCAAAAATGAGAACAGCGAGAAACTTAACATTAGAATTGAGGATCACGATGTTAAGGAATTCTGCTTTCGAGGCAGCAAAATAGCCCACGACGGACACGACAAAGAGGACATAGAAAGCAGATTAGCACTGGCAAAAAGGACATTCCTGGTCACTCTGCTACTATCAACCTTATGCCTCAACCTGAAGAAGAAATTTCTGAAAATGTACATTTGGAGCATATCGTTGTATGATAGTAAAGCATGGACTGTGGGAAAACAGGAACTGAAGAGAATCGAAGCATTTGAGATATGGTGCTACAGACCAAAGTCGAAATTTAGGTAGACTCATAAAGTAAGGAACGAAGAGATTCTCCGCAGAATCGGCGAGGAAAGTACTATATGGAAGACACTGACAAGAAGAACGACAGGATGATAGGACATCTGTTAAGACATCAGAAAATAGTTTCCCTGGTAGAAGAGAGAGCTGCAGAGTGTGAAAACTGTAGAGGAAGACAGAGGTTGGGATAGATCCAGCAAATAATTTGAGGAGGTAGCTTGCAATTTCTACTCTGAGATGAAAAAGTTGGCACGGGAGAAGAATTCGTGGCGGGCCGCTTCAAACTTAAATATTCTGCGGATTTAATTGTTGAAACTAATCGAAATATGCACGAGGAAATATCATCTCTGCCCTCAGTTATGAAATCTGCCTCTCAGAAATGAAGATAGTTGGGAAACACTGCCGATGGGTCACTGTTGCACTCCTCTAATCGTGTTGTGTTTGTTTGTTGCCACTTGCATATCAGCGTTGAGAGTTTTAACTGTTCTAGATTCGTGAATGTTTATGGTTTGTGTTATTTCAGACGAAGAAATGCTTCGTAACTGTGTAAACAACTCATATTTCTTTTGTTATATCTGTGAAGAGTTACCTGTGAAATCATAGAAACGGAAACTTAACCCTCATGTTATGAAATGCTATAGAACTTATTTCCGGTGGTCAGGCTGGTGACCAAGACGAGAACTTGGCCAGCTACATATGTTGTTCGTCATGTACTACACTCCTGACATGCTGGTTAGAAGATAACGCGGCATATCCTGTGCTGGTTCCAAGATTTGTAGAAAACCAATGGACCACACAACAGACTATTATTTTTGTCAACAAACCTACACCTTGTGGTGCCAGGATTGAAGACCTGCAGGGCAGATCGTAACCGGTACTGAATAATAACAGAAACTGTCACCCAGGTGATGTTTTGTAATTTATTATGACAACTGAAATCGTGGATCCTAAGACATGACGTCAGTTATGAAAATATCATAAATGACCCCAAAAGCAAGGAAAACTGCAATTTCCTAACTTACCATCTGGTATAATGCCTTTTCATCACAATGAAAAATTAATGATCGTGAAATCTATTGAGAATAAGACAGTAAGTAAAGACGAATACTCGTACAATGACGAACATGCAAATGAAAGCGATTCAACGTCTTTTCTTACAATTCAAAGGCCGTGCGGAGTGGCCGCACGGCTTGAGGCGCCCTGTCATGGATTGCGTGGTCCCTCCAGTCGGAGGTTCGTGTCCTCCCTCGGGCATGGGTGTCATGGGTGTGTGTGTTACTCTTAGATTAAGTTAATTTAAGTAGTGTGTAAGTCTAGGGACCGACGATCTCCAGCAGTATGGCTCCTTAGGAATCACACACACACACACACACACACACACACACACACACACACACACACACAATTGAAGGCTGCTGTGAGGAAATCAATGATCTTGTTCGTGACTAACATTTGTCAGAGGGACAGGATGAGCTTATAGCTTGGCGATTAAAAGGCTGAAATGTTTATCTTCGCTGTACGAAAGTGTGTGCTATCGCGACAACCATGCCATATTTTCGGAAAATTTCTCTGTGGAAGGTAACATGGTTACTTGTAATGATATCAAGGCCGTTATGGAAGCTCTTGGTGGTGATTTGAGTCTGTCCCCCTACAAACACATTTAGAGGCTGTTGCTGTTTGGGTGTGGACACCACAGGCTGTTACCGTCTGCAGTTTTACCTTCCACCAGATGCTGATGTCGCGCAGCATGTCCTGGCTGCGCTGATAGCCCAATTGCCGCCACCTTTCTTGTAACTGGGCAACTTCAACGCCCATAACCCTCTGTGGGGTGGGTCGGTGGCAACAGGTCGAGGCGGCACCATTCAGCATTTATTGGCACAGCTCGATCTTTCGCTTTTAAATGATGGTTCCCTCACACACTTCAGCGTGGCGCATGGCACGTGCTCCGCCATCGACCTTTCGATCTGCAGCCGTAGCCTCTTACTGTCTGTCCAATGGAGAGTGCATGACGACCTGTGTGGTAGTGACCAATTTTCCGATCTTTCTGTCACTGCCACAGCGTCAGTATTCTGGGCGCCCTTGCAGGTGGGCTATGAATAAGACTGACTGGGACTTGTTTTCCTCCACTGCCGCTATTGATTCTCTCTCTAATGATGACATTGATGCGGTGGTTCAATCGGTCACCACCGGCATCGTTACTGCCGCCGAATCTGCCATTCCGCGTTCTTCTGGGTCCCCTCGGCGGCGGACTGTGCCTTGGTGGTCGCCTGAGATCACTGAAGCGATTAAAGATCGCAGGCGGGCGCTCCAGCGTCACAAGCGACATCCCTTCATCGAACACCCTATCGCCTTCAAACGGCTGCGTGCGCGAGCCCGCCGCCTTATCCGCCAACGCAAGCAGGAGTGCTGGGAGCGGTATGTGTCCACCATTGACCTCCATGTCACTCCATCGCAGGTCCGGGCCAAGATTCGACGCCTCTATGGCTATCGGACCCCTGTCAGCGTCCCAGCGCTCTCACTGAATGGAGCAGTCTGTACTGACTCCGACGTCATTGCAAACCGCTTGGCAGAGCATTTCGCTCTGAATTCCGCTTCTGCCAATTACCCCCTGGCCTTCCGCTCCATTAAAGAGCGGATGGAACGTTGGAGCCTTTCATTTCGCACACACCATCCAGAATCGTACAATGTTCCATTCAGTGAGTGGGAATTTCGCAGTGCCCTAGCCGCTTGCACTGATACCGCTCCTGGGCCAGATCGCATCCACTGCCAGCGACGGCTTCTCGACCTTTACAACCATCTCTGGGTCGAAGGTAAGTTTCCGTGGCAATGGCGGGAAAGTATTGTTATCCCCATTCTGAAACCTGGCAAGAACCCTTTGGAGGTGGACAGCTACCGTCCCATTAGTCTCACCAACGTTCTTTGCAAGGTGCTTGAACGGATGGTGAGCCGGCGCTTGAATTGGGTACTGGTGTCTCGAGGTCTTCTGGCTCCGTCTCAGGGTGCGTTCCGTAAAGGCCGCTCCGCCGCCGACAATCTGGTGAGCCTGGAGTCGGCCATCCGTACTGCCTTTGTCCGCCGTCAGCACCTGGTCGCTGTCTTCTTCGACATGCGGAAGCGTACGATACGACATGGCGTCATCACATCCTTTCTACGCTTCACGGATGGGGTCTTCGGGGCTCTCTGCCGATCTTTATCCGAAATTTTCTGTCGTATCGTACCTTCCATGTGCAAGTCGCGGCCTCCCATAGTTCCTCCCGAGTCCAGGAGAACGGTGTGCCACAGGGATCTGTTTTAAGTGTCTGCCTGTTTCTAATAGCCATTAACGGGCTCGTTGCGGCGGTGGGAACGTCTGTCTCAGCGTCCTTGTATGCTGACGACTTCTGCCTTTACTACAGCTCTATTGGCATTGCAGCTGCTGAACGTCAGCTACAGGGCGCTATCCGTAAGGCGCAGTCTTGGGCTGTAGCTCATGGGTTCCAGTTTTCGGCAGCCAAGACCTGCGTTATGCATTTCTGCCGGCGACGCACTGTCCACCCAGAGCTGCGGCTTTATCTCGACGGCGAACTTCTTGCAGTGGTGGAATCACACAGGTTTTTGGGTGTGGTTTTTGATGCCCGGTTGACTTGGCTGCCTCATATCCGGCAGCTTAAACAGGCGTGTTGGCGGCATCTAAATGCTCTGCGATGCTTGAGCCACACCCGCTGGGGCGCCGACCGATCTACCCTGTTATGGCTCTACCAGGCGTTAATCCAGTCCCGTCTGGATTATGGGAGCCTGGCTTATGGCTCAGCATCCCCATCTGCGTTGCGAGTGCTGGACCCAATCCTCCACAGCGGGATACGCTTTGCCACTGGTGCCTTCCGGACCAGCCCTGTGGACAGCATACTTGTGGAGGCAGGTGTCCCTCCACCGCGGTTACGACGCCAAAAATTACTGGCTGCTTATGCTGCCCATGTTTTTAGCTTGCCCAGGCATCCAAATTATCGTGTCCTGTTCCCACAGTCAGTCGTCCATCTCCCAGAACGTCGGCCCCGGTCGGGTTGTCCGATCGCCGTACGCGTCAAAGAGCTTCTCTCCGGGCTTGGGGTTTTCCCTGTTCCACCTCCTTTCCGGGCCCCTCTGTATACCCGCCCCCGTGGTGTGTGACTCGCCCTTGCCTTCGGCTCGAATTGGCACAGGGCCCGATGGACTCAGTCCCTCCGGAGGCCTTCCGCCGCCGTTTTTTTCCATCCTGGCCACGTATCAGGGCTCTGGCGTTGTTTACACTGACGGCTCGATGGTTGCTGGTCATGTTGGTTATCCTCTGACTCTAGGGGACCACATTCATTGCCAGCTGGCTGCGGCGTTTTTACTGCTGAGCTGGTCGCCATCTTTTGTGCCCTAGAGTATATTCGCTCCTGCTCAGGTGAGTCCTTCGTTATCTGTAGCGATTCCCTGAGCGGTTTACGAGCTCTCGATCAGTGTTGCCCTCGTTCTCGTCTGGTGATGGCTATCCATGAGTCCCTGTATACTCTTGCCCGTTGCGGCCGCTCTGTGGTCTTTGTGTGGACCCCCGGTCATGTTGGTATCCCGGGCAATGAACATGTTGACCACCTGGCCAAACAGGCCACCAGTGAACCCACCCTGGACATTGGCCTCCCGGAGACTGATTTGCGAGCATTCTTCCGCCGCAATATTCTCGCGCTATGGGATGCTGAATGGCGCGGTATGACCAACCCCAACAAACTCCGTGCCATCAAGGAGACAACGACTGTGTGGCAGTCACCCCTGCGAGCCACCTGCAGGGACTCAGTAGTCCTTTGCCGGCTCCGCATTGGCCACACCCGCTTGACACACAGCTCTCTACTGCAGCATGAGGACCCACCTCTCTGTCGATGCGGGTCGGCTTTGACGGTGGTCGACATTTTGTTGGACTGCCCACTTTTAACCGTGCTCAGGCAGACGTTTGGGCTGCCTGATACGCTCCCTGCCCTTTTAACTGACGACGATGCTATGTCTAGCTTAGTTTTACGTTTTATTCGAGCAGGGGGTTTTTATCATTTAATCTGAGTGTTTGTTTTTAATGTTGATTCTAGCTTTTGGTCTCCGATTTTAAACTGAGTTTTTAATGTGTTCTCGGTGGTTGGCTTTTCCTTTTTTTTTCTATGGTCGGCCAATCACCGTCACACTCGGTGTGATTTTAATTTGTTTTGTCTGATCTCTGTTGGAGTATCACTTGTCCTGTGTCATCTGGCATCTTTCCTGTTATTCGTTTTTTATTCTCTGTGGGTTGTTTTAGTTTTTTTTGGAAAAACTGACCGATGACCATAGCAGTCTGGTCCCTTTAATCCCACAAACCAACCAACCAACCTTAAACCCACAAACCAACCAACCAATCTGACTGTTTGTTATGTTATTTTATGTTGATTCTGGCTTTTGGCCTATGGTTATAGACTGAGTTTTTAATATGTTTCTCGGTGGCTGGTTTTTCCTTTTTTGTCTATGGTCGGCGAACCACCGTCACACTCTGTGTGATTTTAATTTGTTTTGTCTAATTTTTGTCTGAGTCCTTCTTGTCCTGTGTCGTCTGCCGTCTTTTCTGTTGTTCGTTTTTATTCTCTGTGGGTGATTTTAGTTTTTTGGAAAAAGGGACCGATGACCGTAGGAGTCTGGTCCCTTTAACCCCCACAAACCAACCAACCTATTCATACGCTACCATTTACTATTCGTCTTTCATAATCCCGCTCTTAAGATACCCAGCGAGTCAAGCAGTCAAGTTGTAGTCCTCTAGATGTTTTCTTATCCTGTAGCGTTGTAATATTTGACTTGTGGATTAACTTGCGTACCCTTAGTTTCTTCCTAAAGCTACCATATAAAATACCTCAAAAACTTTTCGATGTCTCATGAGGCGCTTTCGGACATACCACTAACATCTTGCGTTTTCTTTTCGCAATATCTCGACAGCGTAACTCGCTATCATAATCAGGTATTACCTGATGTACAAATACATCAGAGAGCACCTGATTACGGTGAAAGTTGTTTTCTGCCCTCTGGTGGTATTTTTCGTTGACTCCATAAAGTTGTGAAGAAGGAAGTTCCTCAGTGAACACAAGAAAAAATTAACCTTCTGTCGGCTGTGCATGCAGAGCCATTTCTCAGTAGATTTCCAACACAGACGAAGAATAAAGGTTAAACTTAAGACTTCTCTTGTGCTGGCAACTTTCCATTGATTTTAGAAATTTCGCCGGCCGCGGTGGTCTCGCGGTTCTAGGCGCGCAGTCCGGAACCGTGCGTCTGCTGCGGTCGCAGGTTCGAATCCTGTCTCGGGCATGGATGTGTGTGCTGTCCTTAGGTTAGTTAGGTTTAAGTAATTCTAAGTTCTAGGGGACTGATGACCACAGCAGTTGAGTCCCATAGTGCTCAGAGCCATTTGAACCATTTTTTTTAGAAATTTCTCTTAGTAGTTTATCATTTTATCTTTCCTATTGTTTTGGTCTACAACATACTCTCCAGAAATTGTTTACTGTGACGGAAGGTAACGTCTAATTCATTTTAAAATTCGGTGATAACTCGTAAACAGCTAAAAGAATTTTTAATTTAACAATTAGACGCTTAATAATGTCAATATTGTTTAGATGTGTTTTATGAAAGTAATTGAAGCTGATAGAACACTTTTCGGTATTGCTTAAATCAACGACCAACTGTCCTTCGACTTTGGTAGGTCCATAGACAAACTATATGACTGAGCACAGGAAAAAAGATTTCAAATATAGGATCATACCTTTGTAGCACATTTATCCTGTAGCTATGTCCTCTGTGCTTTGAGTCTGTTGATCGTTCTGCAGCCTCCAATATCACTATGCAGATGTACGCTGCTGAAGGACGGTAACGTCGTTGGTGATTAAGCTAATAATCCCAATTTATTTACCAGCAAACAAAATTTTCATCTAGTATTACCTCGCTCTGCAAACTCGGCACAGCACATTGCTAGAGGAAATGTAGCGTCAAATTTGTAAACAAGATATACCAGCATAGCGCTGTTACTGTGATTGTCTATCAGCCCTTTTGATGGACCAACCACACGTAAAATACATACAGCATTTGAAATGAAGTAAATAATACTCATCTGAGTGATTACGGAATTAAATGGTCTGTCTTTATTCGCTGCGGGTTACGAATCGACCTCACAGTCTCCCATCCCCCTCTCTGCAATACCTCGCACCAGGCGCCTAATGATTTCAGTCTGAATTAAATCAGTGTTTCACTGATCAGTTAACTATTCTTCATAACCTCTATTTCATGATACAAGAAAAATGCCTATTCTGATTCCAGCCAAAGAGTTATTTTCATCTTCCACTGCTAGTCATGAAATTCAGATTACAGTCTTTCCATTTCTTCCTGTTTTTCTCTAACCTTATCTAGGTTTTAGCTTCTTCTCCTGATCTTATGTCACCATTCCTAACTCTATTTATCCAGAACCAACGTTGTTACGCTTTTGATCAAGTTTTTCTGTGGGAATCAGCGTCAATCCAACACACATTGCAAGAGTACTGATACTGATAAAGCTCTCAGTAGGGTTCTGCCGACACTGTTCTTCCAACATTTTCTACACCAGGAATTCCTAGGCTTTCTAAGATGATCGATTACTCCTGAACGAGATCAGCTATCAGAGCGAATTCACACAATAGCATAATCTTTAGACTGAAAAGAAATTGTGAACACCCTTATTTATAAAATTCGTGGTGAGCTATAATATTTATAGAACATTCCGTCGGTACTTAAATGAACGTAGACATACCAAAAACTGAGATCCGCAGTTTTAATATTCCGAAATAATAGTCATTTTAAATTTTGTTTTATGAACCGGCTTACGGCTTTCTACGCCATCTCAGACTACTTAAGACTGAACACAGACATCACACAATATTAACGAGAGCTTCTAGCTAGCAGTGGGTAAAAGATACTCGCTTTCGAACAGGCTTGCCATTTCCACGTACGCTGAAGAGCCCGATATAGTATCAAGCGCTGCTCTAACAATCACGTGACATTTGATTCGCCGCGCGGGATTAGCCGAGCGGTCTGGGGCGCTGCAGTCATGGACTGTGCGGCTGGTCCCGGCGGAGGTTCGAGTCCTTCCTCGGGCATGGGTATGTGTGTTTGTCCTTAGGATAATTTAGGTTAAGTAGTGCGTAAGCTTAGGGACTGATGACCTTAGCAATTAAGTCCCATAAGCCTTCACAAACATTTGAACATTTTTTTACATTTGATTCGCGAGGCGCAAAAGCAAGCGATCACGAGAATTTAAAAAGTTACCACAAGAACATGTTTTAACTCAACTTGAAATCTGACAGTTTCGTGAAACATAAGTCGGATTGATAATAGATGCTACCACTGTTCAAACTCCTATTGTATTTGAGCTGATTTACAAGAACACATCTACTACAGTAATTTTAGAGACCTTATCTGTCCAGATACTAAATAACGTGTGAAAAGTTACTAGGTTTTAATCTGCCTTAAAAGACGATGGTAATACTCAGATGAATAAGGAAGAATATACGTGAGGAACTTAATACCTAATAAACGAAATAAATTATATTAAACTGGTTGTAACTACGACTGGGAGATTAAATGACAGGAACGAATCACCGTTGCGAAGATAACGCCAAGAAACGTCACTAGGTCACAGAACGAGCTAAATCTCTAGAATCAGACTGCATCGTGATTGTGCACATTAATTTATTTATTACAGGCTTTGTTTATGTATGAGCTGCACTGTTTAAGTAGCTGTAGTTCCTGTTGCACGGTTATTTTATGGTTAAAATCCATAACACGTTAATAACACTAGGATACGTCATCGCGATAATGCCAACAGTAATTGCTGGATAGGGTGGCAATCGGAAGCTCGTACAAAGCCCGAGATTCATAGAGCTGTAACGCCAACTACTCGAACAGTTCCAAGTCATGCACATGTGCACAGACTTTTTCCAAAGATATGTGACGTTTAAGGATTATGCATCTGCACGTAAAACAGAAAATAGGAATGCTTCAGCTTGACATGGGAAGAAAACAGGATATATTGTGTAGTGATATACTGAATATTTTAGACTATAAAAACAGGTGTATAAGTCCGCAAACACACTGACTCACCTAAGCATGCTGCTCACGTTATACATACTGAGTTAAAGTCTCTAAATTGTCTACGAGCTAATATTGAAATATACACTAACAAGGTATGTAACAATAAGTATAAGGTGTATTGATACAGTAAAAAGGTATGAAACATTAAATATAAGGTGTACTGATACGTAACTTCTTTGTATATACTTCAATACTATTTTATGTGTAGTTTAGAAAATTTAACTAATATCTGTATAAATTGTAGAGTTCAATACGTTTAGGTCAGTTAGACAATTGGTTTACAGATTTATACTCCTGTCTTTGGAGTGAAAAATGTTCAGTTATCACTACATAATACGTCCTGTTTTCTTCCTATTTCAAACTGAAGCACTCAAACTTTGCATTTTTTGCGAGGATACATAATCTTTAGATATCACATAGCTTTGAAAATAACAGTCTTTATACAACTAGAAATTCTAGATAATATCTGCTCAGTTTATAGTTGCCTGACGAGGGTCTAGAAAGGTGTAAGTCAGTTCACAACAACTATAAAGTTAATACTATTATGGAAAATTAAACAGAGTATTTTAGTTTTCAATGTGATACTTACTTAAAGTCCAAGGAAATGAAATTCAACTATTTGATACGTGTTTTGCTGAAGTAAGAAATAATGAGTCATTCAGCAGTTTATTTTTAAGATATTTTACTGTCAATTTGACTTGGCTAATGTATATCACAAACTATGCGCTAGATATACTCGATGTTTTTCTTTCCTTTTTATTGCTACTACAGAAAGAATGTACTTTCACATTTGTAGGTTGTGGCGAATGGAATGAGTATTCTTTTACCAAAACTTTGCCAGTTATCTTTTTATCAAAACTAATTTTCGTTCTGTTATTTTTGTGGAGCCTGACGAACGGTACTGGGATTCGAATTTCACTAGTTGAAAATATTAGTTTTTCAGTGGAAATTCTTAGAACGGAAGCATTTACTCATCGATTTTGTAATCAGAAAATCTGTTGCAAATAGATTTCATTTCTCATTACAGGTGGCAAGTTACTTAATCTCTAAATGCATTTCTCATACGTTACGCCATTATCATTCTGTTCAGGGAATGCCGTCTTCTACTACAGCCCTGAGTTCGTGACGCTTTAATTTGTGAGGAGAATTGAGAATCGTACGTTGCACTTTTAAAATGTTAAACGTAATTCCTTGCAAGCAGAGGTTTATTTCTTTCTCGTAATAGGTTCACATGGTGTACTCATTTGGTACTAAATAAATTATCTGCTATTTTGGCGTATCCGGCAAGCGAGCGCCTGACTAGAGAAGCAACAAGCGAGGCGATGACCCACGAGCGGAGTTTAATAGCGGCCTCGGGCATTTTCGTCGGATTCTTCAAGACCTGCAGTCCCCACAGTGTGTTAGTGGAAGCACAACCTTGAGATCATTACCCGCAGTTCTGGGTACTGCCGATCCGGTCTCTCAGATGGCACACACGCTGGCGGATTTCTAGGACGAGCTTCGTTCAGCCAAGTCCGTGAGTTTCACGTGGGGCAGAATGTCGCGCAAAAGTTGGATGCCCTGCAGTCTTTCTCAGATTATTTTGAGGAAACTATTCGATAAAAATTTGGTTTTTACGTCAGTTATAACGTTATAAGTAAGTTTCATGATGAAGTGCCTGTCACTTCGCTAATGGTCGTACAGTAGTCACTTTGACATTTCACATTTAAGTTTAACACATTCCCTGAAATTCGAAAATTTGGCAATGAACACTAGGGATCGCTAAGAATTTGCGATTGGTGCATATAGACCATACATTATTGAATATGAAATTTAGATAACTTATTGAATTTTTCTGTAGACCTGGCAGGCGGTCTCTTCGTATCAACAATCTCGAGAAAATTGTTGTTACTGAACTCCTCATCTGCGATGTCACATGTC
Source organism: Schistocerca americana (assembly GCF_021461395.2). Lineage (NCBI taxonomy): Eukaryota > Metazoa > Arthropoda > Insecta > Orthoptera > Acrididae > Schistocerca > Schistocerca americana. Next base: position 213,654,979 of record NC_060125.1, on the reverse strand, counting down.
AGTGACAAGAGTGGAATGAAATACTCGTAACGCCTCTCATATCTCAAAAACGGTTTGAGATACAAAACGAGATCTTGGCAAATGATGACGCACAACGAGTATTTTGACGTATGGTGAATAAGCGGAATTTTCTTAGCTCCACGATACGTGATTAGTGTAGACTTTTGAAACGGAACGATGTACCGTTTGAAAAGTCAGCGGTAGCTGGTGAAATGTGAATTAGTGTGGTTTTGCAACAAGATAAGTGAAGATATAACACTTCTATATTTCTGCCTAGAATGCGCTTTCGTACGCTTTTGACCTGGTGTGTCTTCAGTTACTCGTTTAATAAACCACTGTTTCAGTATTCAACTGAAATTGCAACTGCTTTAGGATGTTATTGAGATGATATTGTGTAAACTCGCTTTGTTTCGCCAAAAGAAGCAAATTTTAACATGGCAATCAGACAGATGTAGAAGATACTTGAAAATATTCCACTGATGAATGAGTGGTTTGTAGGAGACAGTAAGTTTAAGTTGCTGTAAGCATGTTAAAGGCCACATCGAAAAACCTACACAAGTGTACTATGAAATACCTTGTATGCGAAAATTTACACATCAGCGTTACACAAAGAAGCATGTGAAAGAATAGGGCACACAAAGAGATAGTTGAATCTTTTCTAGACAGTGTTTCAACTGTGGACCAAAATATTATAAAAAGTGACAACAAGGTCAAACGATGGAATACCGCAAAAACAAGCAAACAGACAGTGTTTCCCGTTGGGAGCAAAAATCGGACATAATACACCGTAAGTAACGTCAACAACTTTTGTAACAAACTGTTTTTAGATGCAGAAATGAACCCAAATTGTAAATGTGTTTCATTAGAGATCACTGATGATGCTTTATTTTAATAACACGAAACGCATTTGATGACAAAAACACGCATTTTGTTGTACCTGCAAAGATGGATTTAAAATATCATCAGCAATTTCAGAAATGATCTCAAAAAGGTCTATGTCTCTTGAAAGGTGCCTGAAGGTGGAGGGGGAGGGGGTGGGGAGATGGATTGTCTAAACCAGGAGCGGCCGAGTAGTCGGCTCGTGAGCCGCGCCCTGAAACAAGTGCCATAGCGCTCAGCACCGCTGCGTATTTCCCCCATCGCCACGTCTCGCTGTCGGAGCCCAAGGAGGGGAAGAGGGAGAAACTGCGAACGCGTCACACATAAAGTGCAGTGCAGATGCACTGCATATTGCTCGGTTTCGTGTTTCACATTTCACAACAACATAGATCACAAACAAAACAAATGTTCAGTATTATTTTATTATTTTCGGCGCGCTGAAGCCATCAAATAACTTTTATCTGGTACAAATTTTCGAAGTTACGTTGCCACATATTCGTGACTTATTTAGTTTTCTAATTCAAAAACATCTTTCGCACACCTATGTTGATCAAAATATTGTAACACTGCTGCAACCTCATTATCGAGACGTGAAAACTTTTCCTGAGGAAAGTAATGCAGACGTTCTGGACAGTTTTAACGTAAAAGGATGTATCTTTAAGACGCTAATTAACTTCCAAATCAGTCGGTTACAGCTACACATGCACCAGGGCTGCTTTCAATTGAAACTGCAAACGATCTCTAAAATAGCTCGGAAACATATGTAAGATTCGGCGTGTTCTCAAAACTTTTAGAAAACTCCTTTGTAATTATTATGAATTCATCAAACCTCGAATTTTCTTTAAGCTCAGCAAACTGGACTGTGTTTGTCAGAATGTGTCCCTTCTGTAACGCAATTTTCTTTTTAAATGCATCCCCGTCCAGTAAGAAATATGTTGTTTCTCACCCTGCTATATCTTACTGTGTGCAATGTGCAGTCAATTCCATTTAAAATGCAGAGTCCGCAATCCATTCCAGTGTCCTGATTTCCGTTTCTGCACTATTTTTTATTTCATAAATCCAACAATAACGAGTTTCAAATCTAAAATTCATCCTGGCTTTCCCCTTGAGTTAAGCAGTCATCCAAAACTGTTGCAACTGACAGTGGACTGATGCGTGCGGCTTCAGAAGTTTTACTATTCGCACCACCAATTTCTTCACGTCCTTCATGCCTGCAAATTTAGAACAAAGTGCTACTTGATGTACAGAACAACGAATCCCGTCTGTCGATCGTTGTAATGTTGTGGATTTTCACTGTCAGCTAGATCCCTAATGTCTTTCTACATGGTATTGTAACGTCATCTCATAGCAAATTTGCATTACCCGTCTCTCTGCAACTGCATAATATACGAAGGTTGGAACTTAAATAGTGGCAACTATTTGTTCACAACCGATACTGAAGAGTTACATGTTTTCACCTTTTACTGTCCTTCAAGGTAGTCACCAGCGTTGTGTAGAACCCGTTGTCAGCGATGTGGAAGGCGTAGTATACCGTTAGCAGAACCTGTTCTGCTGATGGTGTGAATGGAGTGGTCTACTGTCTGACGAATCTCTGGAACACTTCTGAAGCGAATGCCACGAATTGGTTCCTTCATCTTCGGAATCAAATCAAAGTCACAAGGACTCAAGTCCGGGGAGTGTGGTGGATAGTAGAGTACTGTACTTCACAGTCCCATCGAGCGAACAGAGTAGTCCCAGTTTGCGCTGTATGCGCCTGAGCCGTGGTAAAATTTGCTGTTTTGAAGAGAGCGCCGCAGCGCGTAGTGTGAAGCAGTCGCCCTCCGCTTCTGGCGGTTGCGCCGCTGTGGCAGTCGCAGCTTTGGTGTCTCCCTCTGGTGGGAAAGGGGAAAGGTTGCCTGTTCACGTGCATTTAAGGGTGCTAGTATGTCTGTCGTTTGGATCAAATTTTAAAGCCAGAAAATGATAGTCTTGCTACTCCGCCAGTAACAGAACTCAGCAAGTGGTCGCCTGTTCGGGGCTGAGTTCCTGCATCCGAGTCTGCTCCAGATGCTCGGGCAACGGTCATTGGCGATGGGATCGGTCGGTTGGTCGGTCGCGCACTGAGACACGAGTTGACTTGTCCGCCTTGAGCGTCGGCGCATGTGGGCGGCGCCGTATAGAAAGGGGTAGTGGCTTCGCGGTCGACACGAGAGCAACAGGAGTCAAACCACATCGGGCTGGCCGGTGCGAGCTGCGACGCCGTGAGACGGGAGATCGGCGCGCCTTCCTGCGTCTGTTGAAGAGGCTGGCAGCGGACGGTTCGGGAGAGCGTTGGAGGTGCTGCGCCAGGTCTTCGCCAGAAATCGCAGTTTATTAGAAGTTAAGTGATTGGAGATATGTTATTTCATTTACTTGTTAAATTCTACTGGTTTCTTTGGTGGGGTCACCAGCCGCTTTGTTTTGGGGTCGTCCCACCATTCTTCTCCGTTTGCCCACCCGCAGGAAGGTGGTTATTTATGAATTGGGTGGTCCGTTTTTCGCTTGTGGAGTAGGGGTGGGTTAGAGCTATCTGCGGTTCGGGTTGTTCAGTAATTCCCCTGTCAATCTGCTATACGTTAATAGCTGTCTCTGTCATGTTTGTCGGATACGGTGTTAACGAATTTATTGCTTAAGGTGTAAAGGCCGAATTCCTGAAATATGTTTTTATCTTGCCTATCATATTCAGAAGCGGTATATGTGTAATGTAGAGCATGTTTGTACATTTTATGTAAGACTGCATTTCATGAGTTTTTATTTAAATGGTCTTTTAGTATATAAAGTTGCCACCCTTCCACCGTAAGAGTTTTCTTTTAAAAGAAGTTGCACTTTCGGTGGCAAGTAATTTTTTAATGTGAGTGTTTTGTACCATTTCCATCCCTCCTACGGGGGGCATAGTTTATGTGTTTGTGTGAGTTGTTAAAATTTTTAGTTTAAAGTAATGTGGTGTGTTGCAAGGGAGCGGGAAGATTCTCAGCGCGAAAGCTCATACTGTAAAAAAAAAAATAAATAAATAAAAAAAAGTTGTTTCTGCCTCTGAATAAATTGTAACTTGCTATTTAGAGGGTGATTTCTGATTATAATTTTCAGGAATTCGGCCTTTACACCTTAAGCAATAAATTCGTTAACACCGAATCCGACAAACATGACAGAGACAGCTATTAACGTATAGCAGATTGACAGGGGAATTACTGAACAACCCGAACCGCAGATTGCTCTAACCCGCCCCTAATCCACAAGCGAAAAACGGACCACCCAATTCATAAATAACCACCTTCCTGCGGGTGGGCGAACGGAGAAGAATGGTGGGACGACCCCAAAACAAAGCGGCTGGTGGCCTCACCAAGGAAATCAGTAGAATTTAACAAGTAAATGAAATAACATATCTCCAATCACTTAACATCTAATAAACTGCGATTTTTGGCGAAGACCTGGCGCAGCGCCCTCGCATTGTCGTGCAAATGTTGGATGGGCTGCGCAGAAAGTGTCGCCGCTTCTTTTGCAAAGTTGGTCGTCGGTGATGCTCCAAAAACGAACAGTAATACTGTGCATTGACGGTCTGCCGTGGAGGAACGTAATGCATTAGGATAACACCATCACAGTCGTACACGAGCATAACTTTAGACCGCTCCATTCGCACCATCGACAGAACAGACCCTCCTAACGGTATACTACACCTTCCACATCGCTGGCAACGGGTTCTACACAACGCTGGTGACTACTTTGAAGGACAGTAACAGGTGCAAACATGTAACTCTTTTGTGTCGGTTGTGAGTAAATAGTTGCCACTATTTAAGTTCCAACCCTCGTATATTGAGAATCATCATCCCTCTCTTCTGTCATTCCGATTCATTTTTTAAAGGCTTATGACGATAGATCGCTAGATCGCCCTTTTTGTGCAAACAACTACTGAAGCTGTGAATGTCCTTCACACCATGAAAAAATAGTGAATGTTAAACAGCGATGACGTCATGATTCTGCCATACTGAAGAGAGTTGTGCCGACCGAAAAACTGCACACCGCAATACTAAATGATATGTCGTGCAGTTCCGGGTACTTTCGCGATAATTAATAATTCCACTGTCCAAACATTATCAAGCAAACATCCATCATCATACATTTCCTTGCGTATTTTCTTATAAATACACCATTTCATCTCACTTTACAATGCATGTCCTACTAACTCACAGTCTCCACTAAGAATATCATGTCCATACACTTCCCTATCCACTCGCTTACTGCTAGTCCGTCCAATCACAGGATCTCTTACAGATGGTGCAGAGCGTTGTCAGCGATACTAACACAGTCTATAGCGCTGCCAACATACAAACAGACTACTTACAAGCTCAACGGAAGTCGTTTCCGCCGAGCTTCTCCGAACGTCACCTGTCTAGTATATACAGTGCTCCTGACTTCTACAGCTCACCCAGAAGAGCAACTGTTATAGCGAGCACCATGTTAGATTAAGGAATGTTAAGAAGAGGAAATGAAACCACTGCATATAGTCTCTGTAATCTCACTACTCCACCTAAACTAACCGAACTCCCCTAGTAACATACCTGTTTAATTGTGTAGTTAGCTTGGCTGAAGGAAAATTATTCTGTTACGTAGCCTGGTAAATTATTTTGTTTCTTGGCATAACCATTTGCAGGTTCACCTCTTTTCAGACAGAATGTAGCGAGAAAGGTAAATACTTCTTGTCAAAATATCTGTCAGAATTCATCCTACTATTGTTGTTAATTCGTTTCATTGCTTAGATAACCACCAGTAATATTTAATTTGACACGCAAGTAAATTAAGGAAATGGTGGTTATATCATTATCAGGCAGACATGGAAATAAATATTAGCCATGTTAATATACCTTACACTGATGTGACAAAATTCATGGGATAAAGATATGCACATTTATAGAGGGCTGTAGTATCAACATTGGTGGTGCTGTCATTTGTACTCAGGTAATTCATATGAAAACAGCGTCCAACGTTATTATGGCGGCACAACAGGAATTTTAACGCGAAATGTAGTTGCAGCTAGACGCATGGGACATTCCATTTCTGAAATCGTTATGGAAATCAGTATTCTGCGATCCATCGCGTCAACAGTGTGCCGAGAATGCCAAATTTCATGCATTGTCTCTCACCTCGAACAACGCAGTGGCCGACGGTCTTCACTTAATGACCGAGAGCAGCGGCGTTTGCGAAGAGTTGTAAATGGTAGCAGACAAGAAACATTGCATGAAATAACCGCAGAACTCCTTGTAGGACGTATGACGAACGTATCCGTTAGGAAAGTGCCCGAAATTTGGCGTTAATGGGCCATGGCAGCAGACGACCGAAGCGAGTGCATTTGCTAACAGCACGACATCGCCTGCAGCGCCTCTCCTGGATTCGTGACTATATGTTGGGCCCTAGACGACTTAAAAACCCTGACCCGGTCAGAGCTGATGGTAGGGTTCGAGTGTGGCGCAGACCTTATGAAGCCATAAATTCAATCTATAAACAAGGCTTTATGCAATCTACTGGTGGTTGCATAATAGTGTGGGTTGTGTTTTCATGAATGATGGACGGGGTCCTCTGGTCCAACTGAACTGATCGTTGATTGAAATGCTTATGTTCGGCTTCATGAACCACTGGCAGCCATACATGGACTTCATGTTCCCAAACAACGATGGAATTTTATGGATGTCAATACGCCATATCACCAGGCCACAATTGTTCGCGACTGGTTTGGAGCACGTTCTGGACAGTCCGAGCGAATGATTTGGCCACCCAGACCACTCTACATTATTCACATCAAACATTTATGGGACATAATTGAGAGGTCAGTTCGTGCATAAAATTCTGAACCGGCAACACTGTCGCAGTTATGTACGGCTATAGAAAAAGTGTGCCTCTATATTTCTTCAGGGGACTTCCAACGACTTGTTGAGTCCATGCCACTACGAGTTTCTGTCTTACGCCGGGCAAAAGGAGATCCGGCGCCATATTAGGAAGTAGCCCATGACTTTTGTCGCCTCTGTATAGGTTAAAGACAATGAGATTACCTTTATTACTTGTAATGCCGTATTTGGTGCTTTAACATATGTCACAAAAATGGCCAAGTCTTCAAAAGTACAGCATAAAACCTGTAATACTACGATTTGAAAACTATTAGAAGGCAGTTGTACCACATCAGGAATGTGTGGAGACGGATAGATAAGAAATACGTAAATAAGCGAAGAATAGGAATTTGGCATACAGTCGGAGCAATTGTAGATCTGGAAATCGCCTTCGACAGGGTAATGTAAAAATAGATATTCGAAGTCTTGATAAAGGTAGGGATAAAGTAGAGAAACAGAATCGTAATGCACAGTAGATGCAAAAATCTGTTGGAAGGGGTAGGAGTGGAATATGAAGAAAAATAAGCTCGTGTTAAGAAGTAACTGGCTCATGGCTGCAATTTATCAACACTACGCTATAACTTGTATGCCGATGAATCAATGAAACGTGTGAATGACAAATTCAAAGAAATATAAAAATATTACAAAGGAAACACTTCCCGACGTCCTTTAAAATTGTATTTATTTGCTCACGAATCGGCTTTTGGCTTCTTAGGCCATTTTCGGTGACAACAATGTCGCAAACAGCTAAAAATAATGTGTGACTTATAAAGATATTATTTCTATAGAAGATACAATGACGTAGATTGTCTGCATGGGAAAACATTGCGTTTTTTGTCACATAAAAATAATTACATCAACTAAGAAACGAGGGAAAACAAAGGTTTTGTGTGGAGATGCATTAACAACTGATGACAAACAAGATCAATTACCAATCTGAATTTAGTATTTGCAGCGAAAACTTGATTTGACGCAGGGGAAAGAGGAAATTATCATTTAATACTTATCATTTAATACTTAGCTAGCATTCTGTGTCATGTTTGTTCATTTCAAGTACTTCTGGTAAGGCATCCGTCTGCATTTCTGAATAAATGTAAAACTTTTTGCACCATATGAATGGTTTTCTGTTGAAAGATAATCAGTGAATGCTGAATCTCTTTTCCTCAATGTCCAGTTTCTGTGATGTTCAGATAAACTAATTGCCACACCTCTGCCTAGTTGACAAATATAAACTTTTTCAAACTGCTTGCAATCGATTTTATACACACCATTGTGTGACAAGGGTTGCAGTTGTTTTTACTATTGAACAAAAATTTTTGATGCTGTTGGTATTATAAAAACCTGACCTATAGTTGCGAGAGTTTAACTTTTTTGCAAGGTTGTCTGAAATGTGGCCAATATACGGGATGTTGCACCAAGATTTATAACTATTAACTCATTCCTGCCGACCAGCGTACAGATATGCTGTGATTTTACTCATTTCCTTTTTTCGTAGTACTTTATCAATTGAGGGAGAGCTACAACCATTGCTGGAAGGTATATGTTTGATGGTGTGTTGCTCTGTCTGAAAGGCTCATTCAGATAGTGAAACAGATTTGAGGAGATGCACCATCGAATCGAAAGCTGTATGTTTGTGGCTGTTTGATGCTGGGAGCTTCCAGGGGTTATCGTGTATGTAGCTAGGTATTTTCTGTAAATGCTAAGTATCTTGTGCTACTGCCTATATTAAGGCCCAAGAAATTTATAACAGAGCCTCCCAGTTCCATTACAAACTGAATTTTCTTATGTTGCGAGCTTAAATTTCGGTTTTATGTATCTAATGGTGTAGTGGTACCATCCGCAAACACAGCACTAAATTTTGCAATTCGGCTGCCCTTTTTGTAAGGAAATTTGTTGGGAATTGTCCACGAAATGTCAGATAGTGTAACACTAAAAAGAAGACCTCGCCTATTTGTCATCAGCAGTTTCGTCCAAATTTATGGCATGTGTAAGATTTAACCAGAAATAGAAATGACAAAAGTGAGAGCTCCAGATGACAATTCGTTTGCAAGAAAGTATCATTTTCGGCGCGTGTTGGGAGAGGCGTGAGCCACTTATATTAGCGAGGTTTGCAGGCAGCTGTTGGTGCAAGACGGTAATCCGAGGGACGTGTAATCGCGCCCCTAAGAGTAAAGTTTTTTAGTTTCAGTTTTTACGTTACTTACAATGCAAGTAAAGCAAAATGATGTTCAGTATATTGCAATTATTAATATTTTCATAACAGGGATCAAAAGGAAAGAAAAAGGAAAATTTGGGATAGCAAATAAATTTCCAAGAAACGATTGTAAGACGTACACGACAAGTTCGTATACAAAATTATATCCTTTTATTATTCTATAGTTGGTGATTTACACGTCCTGTGGTTATATTCATCGTAAAACTGGGAAAGCAGCAATTTCCTCAGCGTATTGCAAACGTTACAAACACAATATACGAACTGAATTTTTACAGTTACGTGGTTATTTTATGGCTTCTATAGAAAAACAACACTTGGTTTACATTTGTCTAAGGTTCTCTCTTATCGCACAGTTTGCAGCAGATCTCACGCAACTCACGTAAGGTCAAAATCAAACTAATGGAATACGTAGTCCTGTACGCTTTCATTACAATCCCTTCTTGGAAAGTTATTACCAGTGTTGTGTCTAGGAATCTTGCATACCAGGTTCGCTAGACAAGCAATCAAACAACTCATATTAATGAGTTTTATTACAACAAGACAGGCACAAATACTTAACTAGTACAAATACGTCGCAAGCAAATGGCTACATACAAATTAATCATTCTTCTTCAGAATTGACAAACACAAGTCTGTGCTGTGTAGAGATTGCTAATGATAGAGGCTACAATGCATCGGCTAACGAAGTGGCTATCGAAGTGGGCTGCCACCAGTCGGGCGCGGCGCTTATGTCGTCTTCACGTGGGGCCGCAGCTGACGCGTTGTCGTCCTGGAGGGAGGTCGGTCAACACGCGAATGGCTGACCTCTTCTCACAGCCTTCACTCCTCCGTCGTTCTCGACTGGCGTTCCGGAGCTTCACGTTAAGCCGTAACAAGCAGGGTCCTTGCGGACGCTGTAAGGACGACACCTTCTTCGAAATTTATTTGCCACCCCAAATTTTCCATTACCATGCCTTTTATGAAAATATTAAGAAATACAATATATTATGGATTTGGTTTGTTTGGAGTGTAAATAATGTAACAATGAAAGTAACAAAGTGGTCCGCATAAGGAATCGATCCCACGGTCCTCAGAACACCGTTCCGTGCGCCCACCGTTGCCTGGAAACTACACTAATGGAAATTTCGTTTCATTTATCGCCTATTTCAAAACCTGCTCTCTATTTTAAAAAGCAGGTCATACATTTTACAATTTTACATGTTACAGTACATTGTTACATATTTCTAACAAAATTTGTTTTTAGCAATACGACAAGAGTAACAATAATGAGTTAATATTGCTATAAAATGAGCATAATGTGAGGAAAAGAAACCAGAAACAATCTGTTTATTTCAAAAGAAGCTAGCAGATGATAGGAGAGGGTTTTATTAGAAGAAGGTGTGCCACTACCTGGCTGTTCCAGGAGGGAGGGCATCGGAGCAACTTCGAGCCAGTCCCAGATGGAACAGAAATTTGCTTAGATCTAACTACAAATTGTATTGAACTATATTATTTACAGTTTTTCATTATACACAATAAATTAAAGTATTTTTCTCGTATAATTTTACTGTTATAGTGTAATTTCCAGTAATGCATTATAGAAAATGATCTATTATGGGAAATTTACAGCTCAGATGGCGTTTGACAGTAGTATGACATTCTTAAATAATTACTGGCAATGACATGGCTTTTATTATGGGAGGGGAGCCTCGGAAGTTCGTCGAGCCTCACCTCCCCAGGAAGTTTGAGCTCAGTGTATTTCTGTAATACAAGCCGTTATGAAATTAAACGTAGCAACTATGTACGTGTTACTTATGTATAGTTACAATCCTTATACATTTTCTATCATTGGTTTATGTTCTATAAATACTTTTAATTATTCCTTGTTCTATTACACGACTGGCCATTAAAATTCCTACTTGCCCGGGTTCCCGGGTTCGATTCCCGGCGGGGTCAGGGATTTTCTCTGCCTCGTGATGGCTGGGTGTTGTGTGCTGTCCTTAGGTTAGTTAGGTTTAAGTAGTTCTAAGTTCTAGGGGACTGATGACCATAGATGTTAAGTCCCATAGTGCTCAGAGCCAAAATTCCTACACCAAGAAAAAATGCAGATGATAAACGGATATTCATTGGACAAATATATTATACTAGAACTGACATATGATTACATTTTCACGCAATTTGGGTGCATAGATCCTGAGAAATCAGTACCCAGAACAACCACCTCCAACCGTAATAACGGCCTTGATACTCCTGGGCATTGAGTCAAACAGAGCTTCGATGGCGTGTACAGGTACAGCTGCCCATGCAGCTTCAACACGATACCACAGTTCATCACGAGTAATGACTGGCGTATTGTGACGAGCCAGTTGCTCGGCCACCATTGACCAGACGTTTTCAGTTGGTGAGAAACCTGGAGAATGTGCTGAACAGGGCAGTAGTCGAACATTTTCTGTATCCAGAAAGGCCCATACAGTACCTGCAACATGTGGTCGTGCATTATCCTGCTAAAATGTAGGGTTTCGCAGGGATCGAATGAAGAGCCACGGGTCGTAACCAATCTCAAATATAACGTCCACTGTTCAAAGTGCCGTCAATGCGAACAAGAGGTAACCGAGACGTATAACCAATGCACCCCATACCATCACGCCGGTTGATACGGCAGTATGGCGATGACGAATACACGCTTCCAATATGCGTTCACCGCGACGTCACCAAACACGGATGCGACCATCATGATGCTGTAAACAGAACCTGGATTCATTCGAGAAAAATGACGTTATGCCATTCGTGCACCCAGGTTCGTCGTTGAGTACACCACCGCAGGTGCTCCTGTCTGTGATGTAGCGTCAAGGGTAACCGCAACCATGGTCTCCGAGCTGGTAGTCCATACTGCTGCAAACGTCTTCGAACTGTTCGTGCAGATGGTTATTGTCTTGCAAACGTCCCCATCTGTTGACTCAGGCATCGAGACGTGGCTGCATGATCCGTTACAGCCATGCGGATAAGATGTCTGTCATCTCGACTGCTAGTGATTCGAGGCCGTTGGGATCCAGCACGGCGTTCCGTATTATCGTCCTGAACCCACCGATTCCATATTCTGCTAACAGTCATTGGATCTCGACCAACGCGAGCAGCAATGTCGAGATACAATACACCGCAATCGCAATAGGCTACAATCTGACCTTTATCAAAGTCGGAAACGTGATGGTACGCATTTCTCTTCCTTACTCGAGGCATCACAACAACGTTTCACCAGGCAACGCCGGGCTGTTTGTGTATGAGAAATCGGTTGGAAGCTTTCCTCATGTCAGCACGTTGTAGGTCTCACCACCGGCGCCAACCTTGTGTGAATGCTCTGAAAATCTAATCATTTGCATATCACAGCATCTTCTTCCTGTCGGTTAAAGTTCGCGTCTGTAGCACGTCATCTTCGTGGTGTAGCAATTTTAATGGCCAGTAGTGTATTTACTTTTACAGTGTTCTGTGTATCAATGTTGTCTTGTTCTGAGGTTGTTGAGAATTCCGAGTAGTGGTTGTGTTGTCGGAATCGTTCCATGTGTTCTGTCGTCTCATGTAGGGTCGTTCCTGTCTGTATGCTGTGTGCAGTGCCTGTGAAATTTTGCCTGTGGTGGTGTTTAGTTCTAACCGATCATCCAGCTGTCTTACCTTTTGTCGTATGGCATTTTCGAGCTGCTGTGGCTGAATATGTATAGACACGTCGCAATATAATGTCATGTGTTCCGCTGTGCAGATTTCTCATTATGTCTGTGTCACTTAGTCCAACACGATGGAGATGCTGTGGGTATGGTCCATGCTCTGTACGAAAGTTGAGCATACCACGTGTCGGATCTATATACATATTTCATGATCATTCGTTCTCGGATGTTCGAGAAGAATGTGTGTACTCTGCGTCCTTTGTCTGTTGTGTCCCATTCGCTCTGCCAGGCCTCACTGACCTGTCGTCCCTTTTTCATTCAGTATGTTACAGCTCTGAAACATATGGTAAATCCTATTGGGTACACAGCCAGTACGACGCATAATGTCTCCATAGATGTTGTCCCAAACGCTCCAGACATTCTTGAAAGGATGCTTCTCTCTCCGTGTCGTACTATGGTTTTGCGTGACTCGAGGCAGAGACGATGGACCCACGTGCTGGCTGTGAAGCTCAGAATGGACTCAAACAAGGCGATACGGTAGGTTCGCATCATCTTCAGTGGTTGTCTAAAACGTGCAGTGTTGAGTCTGGCTAGTTTATGAATCAGTTTCGTCGTTTTGTCAGTCGCGAGATTTGCGTGGTCTTTGAATGAGAGTTTTCCGTCAACATATACTCCGAGGTATCTTGTCGTTAGTTTTCGTTGTATGGTGGTATTGTCAGATCTGACTGTTGGGTTTCTTTGTAATCCTCCCTTTAGCAGTAGGTAGGCAGTTGTGTTGGCTGCTATTTTAAGTTGTTGCAGCGCCAGTTATTTACTTTTTCCAGTATCTCTCTTGCCTTTGCTTTTGACTTGATCGACATAATTACCATTACGTCATCTGCATACGCAATTATTTTTGTCGTCCTGTTCTCCTCATCAAGAGTTATTAAAAGAGATTCTGTAGTGAAGTCCCAGAACGTTGGACCGCATATAGAAACCTGTGGGCTGCCTTTCGTAATTATTTTGAAGACCTTCTAATGGCCTGCGCGCCATTCTACAGCTCTATTGTTGCAATAGTCTAGGGTACTCTAATACAGCCAAACCTCCGTATATGATAAACCCGGGTACAGCGATAACTTTATATGGCCCCGGCTGATTTCCTATATTTACTATGTTAATCACCCCTCAATACAACGATGAAGTAAATTTAGCAACATCCTGTTATAACGAAGACAAAATTTCGAGAAATTTATTAGTCCCTACTGCTAAGAAGCTTATTATAGCGGTAGGTATTGTTTATTTAACTATTAGACTCTCGGCGCTTTATTTCCAGAAGCTTCGCTACTTACTGGAGTACTGTATTTATTCTAGCGGTAAAGAGAAAAGCGTACAGCCGCGGGCGAGCTGTGCTGAGCGACAAACGTCGCAAAGCTCCTTTGTTTGAAGGAGTGTTTAGTTTGTCCATTGTTGAGTTTCAGTAACAGACATAAGTGTAGACTTCGCGAAGATTTGGACAACGGCTGGAACTCGCAAACAAATAATGTTGGAGACGAAAATAGGGGTTTCATAGACATTGATAACGGAGTGAAACAAGTAGACGTGGCGAAGAAGTATGAACTTGCACAGTCAATGTTAGCTACATTCCTTAAAAAGCGAAAAGAAATTGAAGAAAGTTTTGTAGGTGGCAAATTTAACCCTTCAAGAAAAAGAAGGCTGCTGCAGACGATGTGGACGGTGCTACATTGCGGTGATTTAGCGAGATACCTGCGCAGAATGTACCAATTAATGGTCCGTTGATATGTCAAAAAGCCTTAGACTTCGCTAAGTTGCTTGGCGATACTAATTTTAAGGCAAGTAGCGGATGGATGCAAATGTTTAAGGACAGGCATGGGATCATTTTTAAAGTGATTTCAGGAGAAGAAAAGTCAGTACCTTTAGCTGATGCAGAATTTTGGAGGAAAAACACTACGTGTGAACTGTTAGAAAAATACAGTCCTGTAAACTTGTACAATGCTCTTGAGACGGGATTGTTTTATCAAATGATGCCAGAGAAGAAAAGTGTAAAGGGGGGAAGCAGTCGAAAGTACGCCTAACTGTTCTTCTCTGCAGCAACGCGTCAGGGACACAGAAATTGACACCACTGGTGATCGGAAAGATCAGCAAACCCACGGTGCTTCATAAATGCAAGAAGCTTACCAGGTAAGAGGGTACATATATTTTATTTTACCTTCCTTTAATTTATAAGTTAATTCAGTACAGTATAGCTTCAGCTGTAATGTTTTGCTAGAGTCGTATTGTAAATGTGATTTCTTTTACTGCAGTCAATTAAAAGGCAAATCGAAAAGCATAGATGACGCCTACCCTTTTAGTGAGTGGCTGCTGTCGCTTGATAAAGAGATGTCAATGAAGAATAAGAAAATTGAATTGCTGGTGGATTATTGTAGTGCGCATAAGAACAAGCAAGCGTTGAAGAACGTTGAACTATGCTACTTTCCCCAAAGGGTACTTTGATTCTTGAGCCACTAGGTATGGGGATAATTAAGAACTTTAAGACAAAATACCGTTCACGTTTAGTTCACCCGTATCGCAAACGTTGAAACGAAGGTGAGCAATCCCTACAGTTTCAATGTGAAGCTGGCTTGTGACATGATTCCTAGTTCCTGAAACAGAGTACATCCGAATGTGATTGTGAACTGCTGGAAAAATGCAAGAATTTCCGAAAGTGAAGATGTTGGTGAGAATGTTGTAGTGGATGAAATAATGCAGGATGATATTCAAAGTGGTCTGGAGATTTATTCAGCCGTTATTGGTAAAACCATATGCTTCAGTAGTTGAATATGTGTAAGTGGGTGATAAGGCGTTGGAGTTTGAAGCATATACCGACGAATCTATCATCGAGGAGTTAAGGGGTGATTCGTCTGTTGAATATTCTGACGATGACAGTGATGTGATAAGTGAGAGTCCCCCTCCTCTGATGAAGCTAAGAGGTCAGTTGGAAAGTATTCAGCAAGTAGCTTCTTCAATCCCCAGTGTTTCAGCGCAGCAGTTGATTGCGTCAGAGGAGATAAAGACAATATTCACAAGAGAATCTTGAAGAAAAAAAAACAAAGGAAAATAAGTGATTTTTTTCTGTACACAAAACTAAGCTATTCTACAGGTACAGTATTAACAAATGAAGTGAACAAAATGTGTTTCATTGTTTGTCTTTTAATGTTATTTTTCATCAGAAAAATACTACAGCAATGTACTTCTCAGCCACGAAAACATGGCTCCTTGCTCCGAGTCACGATAACAAAACCTGGTACAATAATTTAATTTTCATACTTCCATGAAATTCGTTATATCGAGGTTTGGCTGTATAACGATGTGAGTATCTGCATTTCCCTAAATCTTCCAAATAGTCCAGGCCCCCAGAAGTTATCAAAGGGGTCGGCTATATCGATTAGGATCGCGACCACATATTTGTCCTATGTCGTTTGTATCGTCTGCAGTGCATTTTTAATGGCGTCGTCTATATATTTCTGTGGTCTAATCCCTTAAGAAATCTTTGTAAATTCGTTTCCAGTCTATTTTTCACCCCTTCTTGGGAATTTCTGTCCCAGGAGTTTGACTGAGATGCCGTGGTCTTTCAGGAGATTTGCCGTTCGGACCCATGTGTCGACCGACTCGAGCCAAAAATGCTATCTTTTTTAAACGTTTGGCTATCTGGAACTCCCACTTCTGCCACTTTCATTTCTGGCCAAGCCTTATACATGCCATAAATTTGGACGAACTCGGTGTAGACGAGTAGACGCGGTCTCCTTGTAAGAATGATTGTAATACTGGTTCTGAAGCTGGAAGTAATTCTGTTTCACACACTGACAATGTAATTATACACAGGCAAACGAGATATATAGCAATGTTGGGCTTCATAAACGGTCTTCTGACCGAAAGTATAGAAGACGTAGAGTTCCTGCTGAACAGTATTGATAGCTGACATTGTACCGAATGCTACTTCGTGCCAAAAACTACTTGTCTCGTCGTTTAAGTATGCGTCTGTCCTGCGACCATGAATTGTGTCTCTGTCTTGTGACAACTATCATCTAAATTGATCTACTCATTGGTCGTGAGTCCGCAGCTCGTGGTCGTGCGGCAACGTTCTCGCTTCCCGCGCCCGGGTTCCCGGGTTCGATTCCCGGCGGGGTCAGGGATTTTCTCTGCCTCGTGATGACTGGGTGTTGTGTGATGTCCTTAGGTTGGTTAGGTTTAAGTAGTTCTAAGTTCTAGGGGACTGATGACCATAGATGTTAAGTCCCATAGTACTCAGAGCCATTGGTCGTGAATCAGCTGTTGACTAAATATGAGCATCGCATGATTGCAAACTGTGGAACTTCACAGAAAATTTTGATCAATGGAGAGAAAGAATTCTAGCGTGTTTAACTCAACGGGGACCGTAACTGAACGCAGACTCCACTAATGGAACACGACAAAACGAAGATAAGTGGAATCCTATGATTACGGGAGAGTCGGCCGGCTTACAGTACCGGCCACTACTGTGGCAGAAGTGTAGAGTAAGCAGAAGCAAGCCTGTGCATTGATGTGCACTGTAATCTGTTATCTCTTTCCTCTCTTCAATGTTTTGTCTGCTCTGAGTGCCTGAGAATGTTGCTGTACCTCTTAGTGCACGGAAGATATTTTGTGGCATGTGCTATCCGTTTTAAGGTATGTGACTAATTTCGTTGCTATACTTCGTTATCAGGAGAAAGAAAACTGGCGTTCTACGGATCGGAGCGTGGAATGTTAGATCCCTTAATCGGGCAGGTAGGTTAGAAAATTTAAAAAGGGAAATGGATAGGTTAAAGTTAGATATAGTGAGAATTAGTGAAGTTCGGTGGCAGGAGGAACGAGACTTTTGGTCAGGTGAATATAGGGTTATAAATACAAAATCAAGTAGGGGTAATGCAGGAGTAGGTTTAATAATGAATAAAAAAGTAGGAGTGCGGGTAAGCTACTACAAACAGCATAGTGAACGCATTATTGTGGCCAAGATAGACACGAAGCCCACGCCTACTACAGTAGTACAAGTTTATATGCCAACTAGCTCTGCAGATGATGAAGAAATTGATGAAATGTATGAAGAGGTAAAAGAAATTATTCAGGTAGTGAAGGGAGACTAAAATTTAATAGTGATGGGTGACTGGAATTCGAGAGTAGGAAAAGGAAGAGAAGGAAACGTAGTAGGTGAATATGGATTGAGGCTAAGAAATGGAAGAGGAAGCCGCCTAGTAGAATTTTGCACAGAGCATAACATAGTCATAGCTAACACTTGGTTCAAGAATCATGAAAGAAGGTTGTATACATGGAAGAACCCTGGAGATACTAGAAGGTTTCAGATAGATTATATAATGGTAAGACAGAGATTTAGGAACCAGGTTTTAAATTGTTAGACAGTTCCAGGGGCAGATGTGGACACTGACCACAATCTATTGGTTATGAACTGTAGATTAAAACTGAAGAAACTGCAAAAAGGTGGAAATTTAAAGAGATGGGACCTGGATAAACTGAAAGAACCAGAGGTTGTTCAGAGCTGCAGGGAGAGCATAAAAGAACAATTGACAGGAATGGGGAAAAGAAATACAGTAGAAGAAGAATGGGTAGCTTTGAGGAATGAAATAGTGAAGGCAGCACAGGATCAAGTGGGTAAAAAGACGAGGGCTAGTAGAAATCCTTGGGTAACAGAAGTCATATTGAATTTAATTGATGAAAGGAGAAAATACAAAAATGCAGTAAGTGAAGAGGGCAAAAAGGAATACAAACGTCTCAAAAATGAGATCGGCAGGAAGTGCAAAATGGCTAAGCAGGGATGGCTAGAGGACAAATCTAAGGATGTAGAGGCTTATCTCACCAGGGGTAAGATAGATCTGCCTACAGGATAATTAAAGAGACCTTTGGACAAAAGAGAACCACTTGCATGAGTATCAAGAGCTCAGATGGAAACCCAGTCCTAAGCAAAGAAGGGAAAGCAGAAAGGTGGAAGGAGTCTATACAGGGGCGATGTTCTTGAGGACAATATCATGGAAATGGTAGAGGATGTAGATGAAGATGAAATGGGAGATATGATACTGCGTGGAAACTTTGACAGAGCACTGAAAGACCTAAGTCGAAACAAGGCTCCGGGAGTAGACAACATTCATTAGAACTACTGACAGCCTTGGGAGAGCCAGTCCTGACAAAACTTTACCACCTGGTGAGCAAGATGTATGAGACAGGAGAAATACCCTCAGACTTCAAGAAGAATATAATAATTCCGATCCCAAAGAAAGCAGGCGTTGACAGATGTGAAAATTACCGAACTATCAGTTTAATAAGTTACAGCTGCAAAATACTAACGCGAATTCTTTACAGGCGAATGGAAAACCTGGTAGAGGCCGACCTCGGGGAAGAACAGTTTGGATTCCGTAGAGTTGGAACACGTGAGGCAATACTGACCCTACGACTTATCTTAGAAGAAAAATTAAGGAAAGGAAAACCTACGTTTCTAGCATTTGTAGACTTAGAGAAGGCTATTGACAATGTTGACTGGAATACTCTCTTTCAAATTCTGAAGGTGGCAGGGGTAAAATACAGGGAGCGAAAGGCTATTTACAATTTGTACAGAAAGCAGATGGCAGTTATAAGAATCGAGGGACATGAAAGGGAAGCAGTGGTTGGAAATGGAGTGAGACAAGGTTGTAGCCTATCCCTGATGTTATTCAATCTGTATATTGAGCAAGCAGTAAAGGAAACAAAACAAAAGTTCGGAGTATGTATTAAAATCCATGGAGAAGAAATAAAAACTTTGAGGTTCGCCGATGACATTGTAATTCTGTCAGAGACAGCAAAGGACTTGGAAGAGCAGTTGAACTGAATGGACAGTGTCTTGAAAGGAGGATGTAAGATGAACATCAACAAAAGCAAAACGAGGATAATGGAATGTAGTCGAATTAAGTCGGGTGATGCTGAGGGAATTAGATTAGGAAATGAGACACTTAAAGTAGTAAAGGAGTTTTTCTATTTTGGGAGCAAAATAACTCATGATGGTCGAAGTAGAGAGGATATAACATGAAGACTGGCAATGGCAAGGAAAGCGTTTCTGAAGAAGAGAAATTTGTTAACATCGAGTATTGATTTAAGTGTCAGGATGTCGTTCCTGAAAGTATTTGTATGGAGTGTATCCATGTACGCAAGTGAAACATAAACAATAAATAGTTTAGACAAGAAGAGAATAGAAGCTTTCGAAATGTGGTGCTACAGAAGAATGCTGAAGATTAGATGGGTAGATTACATAACTAATGTGGAGGTATTGAATAGAATTGGGGAGAAGAGGAGTTTGTGGCACAACTTGACTAGAAGAAGGGATCGGTTGGTAGGACATGTTCCGAGGCATCAAGGGATCGCAAATTTAGCATTGGAGGGCTGCGTGGAGGGTAAAAATCGTAGAGGGAGACCAAGAGATGAATACACTAAGCAGATTCAGAAGGATGTAGGCTGCAGTAGGTACTGGGAGATGAAGAAGCTTGCACAGGATAGAGTAGCATGGAGAGCTGCATCAAACCAGTCTTAGGACTTAAGACTACAACAACAAAAACAACTTCGGTTATCTGTGTTATCTAAGGAATGGGATCTAAGGAACATTTCGTTATAATTTCTATAAAAAGAACGTACAATATACTATTCATAATGCATATTTGTCATGCAGTACCGGCTACCCGATTGTCTTTCATTATCTGCCAGAATTGATTTCAATTTTTAAATTATATTTTCTTCTTCTCACTTCCTTCCACTTTGATATGGCGGAAAATGAGAGAAAAAGTAAGAGGTAAATGTAATGAAGAGTGCACTATAATTGCTGTAAGCAAGGTTATGTCTAACAAAACGACAATTAGAAAAGAAAAAGATCGTCAGTGAAGAGAAGAGAAAGCTGAACTTAAGTAGGGTGGTCGAAAATAAAAAAGCACGCAAAGCATGCACATGAAATGCCAATTACAAACCGGCAAGTAAAACTGGAATGTGCTAGAAATAATGGGTCAATAGAAGAGACTGAATAGTGCATTAGTTGCTTAGAGTTATTTGGAAAAGACCTGGGTGCTGTGTACCAAGCCTCAAGGCTGGGGACATGTTGGCTGTGTGGATCAGGTGAGCATTTTTATTTTATTTGCAATATGTGTAAAACATGTAACTCATTGTAAGAAATGAAAGGAATAAACTTATGAAACGGAAGAGAAGGGTAATCAACCTCAAAAACCTGGAAGAACATTCCTCGAAATTCCAAAGCAAATTCCACGTAACTAAAGATGGTGACTTGGCGGAAATGATTGTTTCAAGTGCACAAGAAGTCGGTGGCCTATGCCAAAAAAATAAACAACCAAAGAAATTCAGTGTCAAAACTGAAACCCTTTTACAACAGAGGAGAGAAATGAAAATCCAAACCGATCGTGACATGGTAGCGTATTGCAAAGAGAAATGAAAACTAACATACAGAAATTCACTGAAGACACCTTACGAGCAAGCTTGGAGAACAAGACAAGTTTAAAGTCAGCCAAACGCACAATCGGTAAAAAGCAGATTATCGCACTCGATGGAAGTGACACTCGAATCACTGAAAAGGAGGAGGTTTTGAAGTTCATCAGAGACTTTTATAGCGATTTGTATAGCAATCCAAGGGAAAATTTGAGTGTATCTAAATTAAATGATTCACCTAGTGTTCCAGATATACTCCCATCGGAAGTCAAGTGTGCTCTAGATAGCATGAAATAGGGAACAATGCCGGGTGGTGATGAGCTCAGTGTTGACATTCTCAAACTGGCAGGAGAGGTAACAAAAAGTCACTTGGCAAAAGTATTAACTTCCTGCCTGCACTATGCTTCAATCCCACTATCGTGGAACAAGGCTAAGATTATTTTGATACACAAGAAAGGAAGTATTCACAATATTAAAAACCACCTTCCAATCAACTTGCTCTCAATTTTGTACAAAATTTTCACAAAGATCTTGTTAAACGGAATTAGTTCCACCCTAGACTCAGCCCAACCTGTAGAACAAGCAGGATTCCGAAGCAGTTTTAGCACTATTGACCACATTCTGACCGTTAGTGAAGTGATAAGCACAGCGAATGAATACCAACTGCCTCTCTGCATTGCCTTTGTTGACTTTGAAAAGGCATTTGACTCCGTTAGCCATGTAGCTGTCCTCCAAGCTTTGAGTGAGCAAGGAGTGGGAGCAGCATACATTGAAGTGCTCAGGAAAATTTACGAGAATTCTTCAGCTTATGCCCGCATCTCGTGGTCGTGCGGTAGCGTTCTCGCTTCCCACGCCCGGGTTCCCGGGTTCGATTCCCGGCGGGGTCAGGAATTTTCTCTGCCTCGTGATGGCTGGGTGTTGTGTGCTGTCCTTAGGTTAATTAGGTTTAAGTAGTCTAAGTTCTGAGGGACTGATGGCCATAGATGTTAAGTCCCATAGTGCTCAGAGCCATTTGAACCATCTTCAGCTTATGTTAACATCGGCGAATCAACTCAAGAATTCCGCATCATGAGGGGTGTGAAGCAATGCGATCCCATCTCCCCAAAACTGTTCTCTGCTGTATTAGAAATGGCTATGTTAAAGCTGAGCTGGGAAGGTAAGGGAATTAGAATTAATGGAAGAAGGCTTACCAACTTGAGATTTGCTGATGATATTGCCTTACTAGCCAAAGACTTCGCAGAGCTCCAAAACTTAGTTACAGATCTTGCATCAGAATGTCAGCTGGTGGGCTTGAACATGAACCTTTCCAAAACAAAAGTAATGTCCAACAAATGGGTCGCAGCTGGAGATTGAAAGTCAAGGACAGTTTATTAGAAGAAGTCAGTGAATATGTCTACCTTGGCCAGATTATAAATATGAAGGATGACATAAGGCCAGAAATCTATCGACGCATCAAGCTTGGCTGACAAGCATTTAGAAGAATTCAACAATATTCAGATCAAAAATTCCAGTAAATCTGAAGAAAGCAGTATTTGATCAATGCATTCTTCCCGTAATGACGTATGGCTGCGAGACATGGACACTGAACTCATTTACAAAAGGGAAACTTAGGACAGCACAGAGAGCCATGGAGAGATCAATGCTGGGCTGTACAAGAAAGGATCGGAAAAGGGCAGATAACATTCGGTCTGTGACGAAGGTTAAGGACATCTTAGAGACAGTAGGTTCCTTGAAATGGCAGTGGGCTGGCCACGTCGCAAGAAGAAAAGGCAACTAGGAAGCTAGTACTGGAGTGGAGTCCGAGAGAGCACCGGAGGCCTAGAGGAAGACCACCAGACAGATGGGACAAAGACATCAAGAAGATCGCTGGTAACAAAAAAAATGGTTCAAATGGCTCTGAGCACTATGGGACTCAACTGCTGTGGTCATCAGTCCCCTAGAACCTAGAACTACTTAAACCTAACTAACGTAAGGACATCACACACACCCATGCCCTAGGCAGGATTCGAACCGGCGACCGTAGCAGCAGCGCGGCTCTGGACTGGAGCGCCTAGAACCGCACGGCCACAGCGGCCGGCCGCTGGTTACACCTGGCAGAGAACTGCCCAAGACCGTCCCACTTGGAGAAGACTGCTGAAAGCCTACCTGAATCCACGACTCGAAGAGGCCACATCATTTAATGATTGAATTGGCTGATGATAATGATGATGGGTAAAACAATGGGCTGAACATTGGTGAACTGAGGTGAAATAGTACCTTAAGTTCCCATACTCGTGTGTTCTACTATTATTCAGTAAGTATCAGTGCAGTGTATCGTTAACAACCTATATTATCACAGAAAAGATAATGGACGATGCTGCAAGACACTTTCTAGCAGCCTTGTAATTGTAACTCTTTTACTTTCGATGTAATTAAGTGCTAAAAAAACAAATGAAAATCATTACGCTGTGCTCTTCATAGCACATGCCTTGAGGTAACAGAATATCACATCAATATTCCGATTTACCACCACGCTTACACAGTGAAGTTAAAAACTTATGCCAGCCGATACTGCACGACTCTACCCTATAACATCACTGGGTTGGTATCAGTCAGTTCATTCAAATACCTGGATGTAACAGTTCGTACCCACATCAAATGGAATGATCACAGAGGCTCAGGTGTAGGTAGGAGGCAGTCTTCGGTTCATTCGCAGAATACTGTGAAAATGCAATCAGTCTGCAATCTGCAAATGAGGCTGCTTACAAATTATTGGTGTGTCCCATTTTAGATTATTGATGTGTCCCATTTTAAATTATAGCTCAAATACGTGGGATCTATACCGGTTAGGAATAACAGGGGATACTGGACATACACAATTTTTTTTTATTTTTTTTATTTTTATTTTTTTTTACGGAAACGGTGAGAAACGGGAACCGACAGACGCTAGACGCCAGTTATCCTACGAAAGCCTACTTACAAAGTTTCGAAATCCATTATTGAGATATTCATCAGTCCTCTGTAGAGACAGCAAAGAGAAAATTAGAGTAATTATAGGGGGCACACAGTAATTTAACGATCATTATTTCCGCATTGAATAAGCAACTGGAACGGGAAAAGTGCTTCACAAGCAGGCGACGTGGATTATTTACCGCATTTAGAACTTTTTCAAACGTGAATTTGAAAGCATGTCTCCTACTGTTGACATTTGAAAACACAAGAACGGACTCCAGAACCATGTGGTGTCGCCAAGAGAACTGCAAAGAGAATTGTAAACGAAAATTCAGAGCTGTAGGAACCGTAGAAAAAATTGGTTTCGTGTCACCTGGAAAGCATCGAAATCGCAAGGAACCTGTAACACTATTGGATGGTTTTAAGTACGATCTTTTAAAGTGCTCCATATGAATGATGAACGCCCCAAGTCACAAAAACGTGTTACTGTGATGCAGGCTTCAATGGTTAAACACTTCGTCAATGTAAAAAAATTTTTAAAACGTTCGTTGCAGACACGTTAAGAAGAGAGTTTTTAGTTCAGAGAAGTGGCTTAGGTGCTGTACGATAGAATAGAAGGAGGTAGTTCAACAGTGTATTGCCGGCCGGTGTGGCCTAGCGGTTCTAGGCGCTTCAGTCTTGAACCGCGCGCCTGCTACGGTCGCAGGTTCGAATCCCGCCTCGGGCATGGATGTGTGTGATGTCCTTAGGTTAGTTAGGTTTAAGTAGTTCTAAGTTCTAGGGGACTGACGACCTCAGATATTAAGTCCCATAGTGCTCAGAGCCATTTAAACCATTTAAGCCAACAGTGAATTACCTTGATCAAACAATGATCAGTTAGAATCATTCCAACAAGATCTGCCTGAAAATGAGTGATGGTACTGGCGGTTTTAAAGTTCTCATAGGAACAGGTTCTCGGATAATTATTCTGCGTGCTGACTCTTCCTCTGGTTTTGTTTCTGAGAATAAACTTACATTTACGTGTAAGAAAAACAGCAGTGATTACCATTCGGAAATGAGCGTTGTCAGAGTCGTGATGTGATTCACAATTCTTGTCATACCCTGCTTCGATGTCGGTCATTGCCAGTTATAATTGAACTGTTATGGAGAAAACATCAAGTGGAAACACGAGAAAAGCGGACATTTTTTCGCCGGCTGAGAAATAAAAATATAACGCACCGTATAAACCAGACTCGAGACGATCTCCTGCAGCTCGTTAATTTATACAAGTCACTTACCTGCAACGTGCTTGTGTCTGACTAGCAGTCATTTCTCGCCAGGTGTGCCGCTAACGCCGGGACGGGCTTACATCGTAGTAGGTCGGTGGTAATAATATTCTGGCTGATCAATGTATATGCCAGTTCCTAAAATAAAGTCACTACTAAAGTCACAGGAATACTTTCTTTTGACCTATTTATTTTAAATCACTCTATATTTCTTTTGTACTGCGATAGTATGGATTCAGAATAACGAAGCCTTAGTGTAGGTGTTGTAATTGAGTAAAAAGAACAGCGAAATGCTTAACAACTTAACAGCCGAATACACAACAGGACGAAAACGACAGCGTAGATATCAGCAGTAGATTTATGACGTGGAATAAAATTTCGTTCAAGAATCTCTGCTTCTATCAGATTAGACTATCTGATGAAAAATATCCAGAAATCCCTATGTAATGCGGGATTGACCGTTAGAAGTGCCAAACGCGGATCTGCTGTTATAATAGGATGCGATTAGTATAGTCGAGTGAGATGCACTAAAACCAAAATGAGTAAGCCAGGAGAGCCGAGCGACTTCGGGAGTGGACCAGTCATTAGATGATACCTAAGTAACATGCCATGAGGGACATTTCAACCCTTCAAAAGTTACAACGACAGCTAAACCAAGACCAAGCAGAGACAATGTACTGACGGATAGTGACCGTCCAACATTGCCGAGAGTGGCTGTAAAAACAATCGCATAAAATCACCGGCAAAATAAGTCGTGAGTTTGAGACTGCTACAAGCAGTCCAGACAGCACAATGACTGTGTACACGAAGTTAAAAACGTGTGGTACAATGCTTCAGCAGCTCCTCATAAGCGACAGTTTTCTATAGTCAGTGCTAAGCGACGCTTCAGATGGTGTAAATGACGACGCTATTGGGCGGTGGATACTTAGACACAAGTGATTTGGAGTGATGAATCGCGCTAAACACTGTGGCAATCCAATGGAAGGGTCTCGGTCTGGCGAATGCTTGCCGTCATGTGTAGTGCCATCAGCGAAGTATGGAGGAGCTGGTGTCACTTTATAGGTCTGTTTAAACAAATGTTCAAATGTGTGTGAATTCCTAAGGGACCAAACTGCTGAGGCCATCGGTCCCTAGACTTACACACTACTACTTAAGGGGACCACACCGTGATTCAGGTCGAAAAAATCGATTTTCGGTTTTCATCATATTTTGATAGATTAAGGTTTTATTTAAGTATTCTGAAAAATATTTTACTGAAAAAATGTTTTTCGAGCATTTAAAGAGCTTTTTCCTACCACGTGTGTTTATGTGCCCCACCCACTTTTCTGTCACCTAATTTTTTGCATATATTTTAGATATTTATATCCCCTACATTGCACGTTAGAGAATCTTTTTACTCCCGAGTGTATTGGCTATCCTTGGAATGCAACGGTCGGTATTCTTTTGTATCTGCTGTTTGTAAACAACGCGCTTTCAAACACGCAGTTAGTTTTGTTCAAGTGTGATTGCGAGTGGTTGTTATAGAAAACTTGCAGGTATACTATGGGCAAATTAGGAGAAATAAGAAAATATGGAGGCAATGAAGAGAGATGTTTGGGCCATATTTTTCCATAAGTCCTCTACTGATAATGAGCCATGTGATGGATTGTGTTGTAACCTCCCCACAAAATTTTGTTCTCATTTGTAACCTCCCTACAAAATTCGTTCACATTTAACCTTCCCACAAAATTCTTTTCTCATTTAATGTAAGCTCAAAACAGAAAAATTCCTAAACGTCTCAACAGTAAAAATTATAATTATGTCGTTCACATTCAGTGTAACGTCCCAACAAAATAATTTCCGTAACCTGGTAATAATACAATGTAACTAAACTCTCAATTAAATTGTCGCTCACTTATAACTTTTCAATAATTGACTGTGGATTTAACCTGGTAAATCTTGGACGTCAGCAGTGCTGCGTCATGGCCCTGAAAGATCATTCTGAATAAAAAAGAGAAAAATTCTTACCTCAATGAAGTCGCCGGATAACGCATACATATCTGCTCTTACAATAAATGTTTTTGGCACAGCCCTGTGCAATGCTGGCCGATAGATTTGTCATTTGTGAAAGGAAGCAACCGATTTTTCTTTTGCAACAATCGGGATGATCATGGGTTGGAGAAATTAGTAAATTCTTTAAATTGAAATGAATGGTTGTTAAAAGTTATTTTTTTATGAGAAAGACTATTATTACGAGATTTTTAACATTTACATGGGACTCGAGATAACATTACTACATATGCGTGAGGCTGCTTTTTACCTTATACAATAATACTCAGGCACCGGCATCGCTACACCGCGACTGGGCCAGCCAACACGATACACCAGACCAGACCAGAGCAGACTCCAGACTAGCAACAACTTACTGCTACAGCTACACAGTTCCTACTGCAGTCAACACTGCTCTCTGGTCAGAGATTCTCTTATACCTTGCATATCGCAGGCAGTGCATGAGCAATACATCGAAATTACATCTGCTCGGACCTATTACGTAAAATTACATCTGCTCGGACCTCTTACATAACCCTCCACTGGGTGGGGGGTGGGGGGCAAAAATTTGGCAGCGATGGTGAGTCAATTGGACTTGCCATGAGCATCAAATTTTTCTATAATCTACTTAATTAACTAAGTTTACAGTCACAGGGTATATGCATATATATATATAAGTGCAGAACATGAAATGAAATAGAGTGCACATGCACTGAGTAGAGAACATATCAAGAAATCACAAAATGTATGTGCAATAATGAGTACTAAATATATTAACAAATGACATAAAGTGCACACGCACTGTATATATTTTTGCCATTTTACAAAAACTAGGAAAGGAAAGGGAAGGATTGCATCATGGTTGTAGCACAGTAGGTTGCACGTAGCTGCACTGAAAGCCCATATCTGTCTACAGAAGCACAACACCAAGTGAGACATTCTGAAGTTCTCTTCCCTGAAGTGTTAATCAGTGTAGCCAAGACACTGAAATGTTGTATTAATATTCAATGTTATCATTTTGGTAGTACATTAGGTACACCAAACAGTAGGATCATAATAACATCTCCATCGTTCAAGGTGGTGGACAGCATGATATGTCAACACCACATTCTTGTAGAATTCATACTCTTTCACCAACGTAGAATTAGTGCAAAATCCAAATATAGTGCTCCATGATCATGAGGATGGACAGGATAAACGGATATTGCAGTAATTTCTGGTAATTAGGTCGGAAGGTGAAGGACATTAAGTCTTATGCTAGTTATAATTGAGAATTACACTAGTCCATCAACCGATTTGAGTAATTGTTGGCACTCACTGCCTAGTTACTAAACATTTCTGTACTATGTATGGAGTATTACAGAACATTATTCATAAGTCATCTGATTACATTTAATATTGGCACTCATTGGCCAGTTACAAACC
Organism: Schistocerca americana; assembly: GCF_021461395.2. Lineage (NCBI taxonomy): Eukaryota > Metazoa > Arthropoda > Insecta > Orthoptera > Acrididae > Schistocerca > Schistocerca americana. The sequence goes on along the minus strand of NC_060125.1, from coordinate 213,626,250 downwards.
ATTTTTATGCATTATTCAGAAGTCATCATTCAAAACAAGAGTTAATTAATGGCATATCATTTACATAATTCATCTAATTATAGTAATCATTGGCATTCATTGGCCAGTTACTAAACATATAGCAAGTATTGAATATTACAAAACACTTTTCATAACTCATCCGATTGCGGTAATTATTGGCACTCATTGGCCAGTCACAAACCATTTTTATGCATTATTCAGAAGTCATCATTCAAAATAGGAGCTAATGAGTGTAGCATCAAGCTACTGGTATTCATATACGATATCATGTAAGTGACATAAGACAAATTTAAAATATAAGAAACAGTGGCATTCATTGGCCAGTTACAAAGTATTCATATAGTTTTATAAAACATTATTCAGTATTATTCAGAAGTCATCATTAAAAATGAGAGTTAATAATTGGCATAGCATTTATAGAGTATAACAAAAATATTATTTACAGAAATTATTGGCATAGCATTTATGCATTATTACAAAACATCATTCAGTATTACTCAGAACTCATCAGCCAAGTGACATAGGACATATTTAAAATGTAACACACTGTAACTATTACTCAAGGTCTGTGGACCAATAATACATAGATATAATGGATTCAATACATCTGAGAAATTTGCATTACATTTAGAACTAGAAATATCTCTTAAACTAGTAGCATAATTTGGGACTGGTAATACATTTTTTGTGCTAGCAATGCATTGCGTTGAGATCGATAATTAATTGCTGGGGCATGAAAATATTTGCTTTTGACTTATTGCTGGAAATAAGGATTAATAACGTCATTCATCATGAGTCAGCTGTAGCAAGGTTATGAAACAAGTAGAGTACATGTGATCACATTCATGAATGACACACACAAATGGGTAAAAAAATGCAATTACTAGAACTGATTTAATGACTAACTGCTTATAGCACATTAATTTCATGAATAGCTTCTCCTAGAAAAAATACAAAATGGATTATTCAACTGAAAGAAGAAACGCATATTATGCTGAAAAGTAGTGAACTTCGAATTAACAGGTAATGAAACGTGTACTCAATATGTATGTACTCTAGCTGTCCTTTCCAAAACATTCAGTCATTATACCATGCGACATAAGACATACTGTCAAAACGAACTGCAACAAATACTTAAATAACTACATAGCATCTCTTAACTAATAGTAAATATATAAACTTCATCATTATTCTCATCTGCAAGCAAAAACTTCATTATTCATATTACCATAACTTCATTACTATCATCACGTGCAAAGATAAACTTCATTATTCATATTAGCATATTCTTCATATAACTATTCATCATCATTCATTATCATCTGCAAAAAAGACAATTCATTATTCACATTCATATTAACATTTACTTCATACAACTATTCACAGTATAGAGTTTCTTATTTCTAGCATATTTCATCACGAAAACTAAGATGTGTAGTTCTATCTGACAGCCTGCATCAATCGCCTCGTATTCTGAAAGAAAAATAATTAGTCAAGACTGCTATCATACGATGTGTATAGTATATTCTTGTTAATGCTTGTTAATTCTGATCCATTTACTCTTCATGACAAGGTATTGCATTTTCTTTCGTTCATTCCAAAGGTGAAATTCCCATTTCATAGTAATCCACTGTGGTTTGTTTAAGTTATTTCTTTTACACGTTATTGCTTTCTGAAAATGATGAATAAGGATTAATATCTTGCATTTAAATCATATACTCATTAAATGAAAATTTGTTTCTAGTGATGTAATTAAGCATACAGCATAGCATGACAGAAAACGTATTATGTCAAAAACACAGACAGTTTTCAAGTGCAAAAAATGTACGAGTATCACAATGTAGTAGCAAAAAAAAAAAAAAAAAAATGTAAAATAGTCAAGATATTGATATATCATAAGGAAAAATGTCAAAGTCAACTGGTGTTTGTTATATCTTAAAGATTACATAGTGCATACAGACAAAACAGGAAAACAATCATACATACACGAAAAATGGAAAATGTGCACGGTCTGATGTGTAACGACAAGAAAAGCGACCTGCTAACCTTACCTTGCCGGGCACTTGCCAAGAAAATATATGATTATCATCAGTAAGCATTCATATAAATATCTGCAAATGGCATTACAGTGCGACAAATCATAAAGTATGTTCATTCAATAAAGGGTTTAATATTGGAAATATGGTGATTGCCCTTGCTTTTTCTGGTTCTCAAAGTTTCGACGTGTACTTCATTGGGGTGAGGAATGCTGCGAATTCGATATGGACCTGCGTATAGAAGCTCAAATTTACTACATCTACTCTTTCCTCTGTTGGATAAATAGTGTGTGCGTACTAATATCTTCTATCCAATGTGAAAGTCACGGCGTGTACAAACCTGTTTTTGCTGTCCTCCCCGACGCTCTGTGGCACGTTTGATGTTGTTCAGCGCAATGTCAATTACTTCATGGTGTCGTAGTCGACGAAATGTAGGAAAGGATACTAATTCTTTAATTTTGTTAGGCGGTTCAATATTTTTCAGTATAACAGTCGGAGATAGCATAGTAGATTCATTTGGTATCGAGTTAATTACAACCTGGAATGAGAGTATGTGTATGTCCCAGTCAATATGTTTTTTATGGCAGTATATTCTACATAGTTTACCAATTTCTTTCATTAGTCGTTCAGAAGGGTTCGAAGAAGCGTGATACTTGGATATATAGATCGGAGAAATGTTTCTTGCTCGTAACATACGTGTCCATATAGCAGATCGAAATTGTGGTCCATTGTCGGAAATTACTTTCAATACATGCCCTACATGGAATAAAAAATGCTCTACAAATGCATTCGAAATCGATTTAGCAGTAGCTTTGCGTAACGGAGTGAAGGTAACAAATTTTGAAGTGAGTTCAACAGCGACAAAGATGTAGCAAAAACCTCTATTAGTTCTGGGAATCGGACCAAAAATGTCTACAGCGGCCATGTGTCTCAATTTAACAGGTACAATGGGATGTAATGGAGGAATATGTGAAGTCGTGTCTGACTTAGCTTTCTGGCAGATTTTACATGACGCTAAAACACGTCCTATACGTTTCTCCATGTTGGCAAAATAACATTCTGTCTCAGTATAAGAAAACATTTTCTGGCTCCGTAACGTGCGTAACTTAAATGAGTATACCAAATTAATTTGTTAACAAGTTCGTCAGGAATGCATAGTAACCAGTAGTTGCTGTCAGGGTGAGAGCGGCGAAACAGAATGTTATTGCGTACAGTGTAATGGTTTCTGATGGTAACATTATTCCTATCTTGCCAAAGGTGTTTAATTTCTTTCCATACGTTGTCTTTACTCTGCTCTTGTGCTATATCTCGTAATGATACTGAAATGACATTTTCAAATGCAACTTGTTGAATATACATGATGCTAGAATTTGCTTGGCAGAAGTTAGTTGCAATGTCTTGCTGATTGTTGCTGAGAGAACGGGATAGTGCGTCTGCTACAATATTTTGCGTACCGGGAATATGAACAATTGTAAAATTAAATTCCTGTAAATAAAGTTTCCATCTGCTTAACCTGTCGTGTGTAAATTTTGCGGAAAGTAAAAACTGTATCGCTCTATGATCTGTGTAAACGGTCGTATGTCTTCCATAAAGAAAATGCCGAAATCTCGTAAATGCCAATAGAACACATAATGTTTCAAGTTCTGTAACAGAATAATTGCGCTCATCAGGTGACAGAATGCGACTTGCAAAGGCGATGTTTTTAATTACTGTAGAACCATCTTCTTCAATTTCCTGAAAAATGTGTACGCCTAAAGCGGTGTTAGAACTGTCGGTGGCAATGGAAAAATTTCTAGTAAGATCTGGGTGTGATAAAAGAGGTGCATTCAACAATGCTTGTTTTAAATTAACAAATTCAGACTGCGCTTGGCTATTCTACGACCAAATAGTGTTTTTACCTGTCAATTGACATAATCTAGGGGTGTCTAAAGCAGAGTAATGAATAAATTTACGAAAAAAGTTAATTAATCCCAGAAAGCTGCGTAATTGTTTCTTCGTCGTAGGTACAGTAATGTCACGTAAAGCTTTAAGTTTTTCCGGGTCAGGCGCAATGCCTTCTACTGAAATTACATGTCCAAGAAATTTTATAGAAGTTTTGCCAAAGTGCGATTTGCTAAGATTAACTGTGAGTCCTTGTGCACGAAAGGTTTGTAACAGTTGTTCAAGAATCAAATTGTGTTCAGGCCAGTTAGCTTCTGCAATAAGAATATCGTCTACATACGTTGTGATTCTGTCTTTAAGTTCTGTCGGAAGTATTGTATTCAAACCACGAATAAACGCTGCTGAAGAAATTGTCAAACCGAACGGTTATTTACAAAATTGATAACAGTCACCAAAACAGAGAAATGCTGTGTACTTTCTGCAGTTCGGATGGAGCTGAATTTGCCAAATCCCGATTTCAAATCTAATGTGGAATAAATAGCAGTACCATGAAATTTCTGTAGAAGTTCTTCTAGTGTCTGTGGGCGATCTGTTTCATTAATAATAATGTCATTGATGTGACGCGAATCAAGTACGAGGCGAAGTGAACCATCCTTTTTCTTAACAATATGGAGCGGGTTTATGTACGGACTAACTGCCGGTTCAATAATTCCTTGGTCAAGCATAGCTTGCAATTCTTTCTTAACTTGTTCTCTGTGAATATATGGAACAGGATAATGTTTGGCTTTAAATGTATCGTGCTATTTAACTTGAAATTCATACATAAAACCGGACATAGTACCAGGGATGTTGTCAAAAACTGGAGCTTGCTGTAAAAGAATTTTGCGTAGTTGCGTGCGTTCGTCGTCTGTATTTTCACTGCTCTGTTTAACTTTATCAGAAATCATCTGCATAACGTCATAGTCGGCTTCGTCTGGCGTATAATAGTTGTTAACATACGTATCTGTGAACAATGTGGAATGACAGTCCCATGTTACATGATGCAGAAATGACCTCTGTCCGATTAATTGTTTGTTCTTCTGCAGATAAAGAGTGCTGAAATTCTAATGCCAGTTGTACATTTTCATCCTTTAACATTAAATAGGAATTCTGAAAGTCAATAATTGCTTCGTGTTGTACCAGAAAATTCGTACCTAAAATAACGTCTGTTGTCAATAAGGGAACAATCCAAAAATTTGAGTGGAACGTATGACCTGCAATACAAAACGAAAAAGTTATTTTTTTATGAGAAAGATTATTATTACGAGATTTTTAACATTTACATGGGACTTGAGATAACATTACTACATATGCGCAAGGCTGCTTTTTACCTTATACAGTAATACTCAGGCTCCGGCGTCGCTACACCGCGACCGGGCCAGCCAACACGATACACCAGACCAGACCAGAGCAGACTGCAGACTAGCAACAACTTACTGCTACAGCTACACAGTTCCTACTGCAGTCAACACTGCTCTCTGGTCAGAGATTCTCTTATACCTTGCATATCGCAGGCAGCGCGTGAGCAATACATCGAAATTACATCTGCTCGGACCTCTTACGTAAAATTACATCTGCTTGGACCTCTTACAGTGTCCATCAGGAGAAAGTTCGTGGTGCAAATACACTAGGCAACTGGAGAATCTTATTCTCATCAGAATTCCCCTCCTGCTGCTGTTATTACAGCAATTAAACCTATTTTCAGAGACTTGGCTCATCCTGACCTTCTAAGGAAATGTCTGCAGGGGCAGACACAGCACCCAAATGAATGTTTCAACACCATAACTCGGAACCGCCTTCCTAAAACTGTATTTATAGGTATGCATACAATGAAACTAGGAATTCATGATGCTGTTATAATATTCAGTTGTGGTAATATTGGAAAGTGTTGGGTACTGAAAAAGCTGGGAATTACTCCTGCTTAAAATATGATCACTGGGCTGCAACAATGTAATAAAATGAGGATAGCCGATGCAGACAGGTCTACATCTAAAATGGCCAAGAAAGCAAGACAAGCATCCAGGAAGTTGAAAAAGAAGCTGGAAGCCCTGCTAGAGGCCAAGGAAGGGCCATCATATGCAGCAGGACTGGTTTAATTAACTGTAAGTAACAAACTTCAAAAGTTTTTTCTTTAAAGTCAATTTTCTGCAAACTAAAATTTTCAGTACATATGCCCCTTTATATCAGAAACTATCATAGATAAATGAATAAAATTTTCAGAGAAACTGCATAACATAAAAAACCATCTCTGGCACTACATTCATTAATATTTTCCCATTAGGAAGCTCAAAAAAAAATTTTTGCAGAAAAAACTTAATATTTTTTGTTAATAAATTTAAAAAAGTACTTCTTAAAAACTATAAAATGGATAAAGTAGATTTTAATACTCTTGAATCTATTAGCATCAAGTAAGATTTAGTAACAATATTAAGGTGCTGCAACATACAGTTTTTTTCAGAAATGGGTCAAACACTTGCCTAAATTAACATGGGTTGGATAGGCAGGGTGTGGTCCCCTTAAACTAACTTCTGCTAAGAACAACACACACACCCATGCCCGAGGGAGGACTCGAACCTCCGGCGGGAGGGAGACTGATTTTCCTTACTAGGGATTGATATCCTTATAGCGCTTATGAAAACGCTAAATGCGGAAGGATATGAAAACATTTTGCAGCATTGTGTACTGCGTACAGTATAGCAGCAGTTCGGAGTCTGTAACTGTTTGTATCGGCATGATAATGCACCGTGTCATAGAGCAGCAGCTGTGAGGCAGTGGTTTGTGGACAATAACATTCCGAAAATGGACTGGCACGCCAGGAATCGCGACCTGAACGCAACCAACACCTTTGTGATAAATTAGAATGTCGAGTTTGCTCCAGACCCCAGCGTCTAACGTCACTACCTTCTCTGATTTCGACTCTTGAGAAAGAATGGGATGTCATTCCTACACAGCCATGCAAACGCCTCACTGAAAGCGTTTCCAGCAAAATGAGGTTGGACGCACCCCACACTAACGTGCGCTGATAGATATCAGTATTGATTTGAACAGATAGTGCAGACGTATTACGGAAGAAATCTGTACAGTACTGCCTCAGGAACACAGGTGAACGAAAGTCTTACGCGCACAGTGAGAAACCCGGGAAAGAAGAAACAGGATACATTCGAAATGTGGTGTTACAAACTGAGCTTAGAATAAACAAGTGTGTGGACAAAATGTGAAGAATTGCGAAATAAGGGTAGACTTTGCAAAGCATATAACGAGAATATAGATCCTATAGAAACGGAAAGATAATCACAAATGAAGATATTCACGAATATAGAAAAAAAATCGTTAATTTTGACACTATTTGTTTCTCCGATTTATTAGTAGGAAAAGTCACTATATACTAAATCTTTATTAAAAACGGATACACTGATAGTATGGGATAATGACACGTTGAGAGACGAGTATCAGCTTGTTACATACGACCTGTCGCTGCGCTTATGCAAACTGCATATGGAAGCTTTACTGCTATATGCCGTGTGGCTATTACGAACAGATGACGCCAGGCGTCGCCCTGGGTCCGCGATTAGCGTAATCACGACGTCCATTACACAGAATGAAGTATGTATCGCTTCCATTACGTTTACAATCACATATTCCACGGGCCCCAGGCGTATAGCCGTTACAGCGATCTGTTGTGCAGCATAAAGCTCTCCATCCACTGTCATAACCAGATTTGCTCTGGAGGGCATGGATTACCGGCCAATATCCTTCAATGAATCTGCCTTTAGAACAGAAGGGAGCTCGTACAACCCAAATACTACTCGCCGTTTCGGACGGTCCACGGGGTAATAGAAACACCGTTCTGTTCGAAACTACTGTCGATGTTATAACTACTTTTACGTACATCAACATTTGTTCTAAGGCTCCTAGAACAGTTTGGTTATAGAGCCCATTTAATTTACATTGAGATAATTTTCACCACACTCATTGCATCTCCACATTCTTATAACGAGCTAGTAAAAAAGTTCTTGTCTAGTGATCTATGACAGTTGCGCCCCCCTACACTAGCATCTGAAAGTTCGCATAACCGCGAAAAAAAAAAAAATGGTTACAGGAAAGACGAAACACATTGCAAATGAGCATTAAGATCTCGTAAAATTATTAATGTTGGAGAGAATACTCGTCATTACGACAATCAACGATCAATGCTATTGCAAAGCTGTACAGAACATCCAAAGTCCCATTAAAAGAAAGTGATGGCGCAGATTGTCCCAGGCTGTGATTTTGTTTCACGATAATGTTCGGTCGAACACTGCCATAGCAACTTAGGACGCTGTGTTTTCTACCATAGGGTGGTGAAGGACCATTTGCCTTAAAGTTTGGACTTACGAAATGCGGTTGTAAAATAACGGGGATGACGCTGTCACAAAATACACATGCGCCAGAGATTAACAACCAATAGCTGTGAAGAGTGAAACCTTCTCCGCACAGAGATACATTACTAGGCTGCCAAAGGCGTATCTTTTACTGAAACCTGGCATTTTGTGAGGTAAGATGGTGGTATCAGGCAGTTTCTGCAGGGTACCTTTAAGATTTTTTGAAAGAAAATAAATTTTTGCGCCTTGGTCTAAACAATTTCTGCAGTTTATCTAATATTTGCGTATTGGTTGAGTTTAACACATACATTGTAGAATCGTGCTATGACGATGACCAGTGGCGGGTTTAATCTTGACAGCATGGCACCCCGCTGGCGCCATTATCTACTTGCGTTGTACTGATATCGATCTCAACGTACCTCGCGAGCTAGGGTTTTTGGTCGAAGCGTGTGGGGTTGGTTTGGCGGGGGCTGGTACAGTCAGTCGGCTGGACGGGCCTCGGGAAGCCGCGAATGGTTAAATCAGTCAGCAGCAAGTCTTTCCGGCTAGCTTAAGCACTGTTAGTGGCTAGTTGCGGGAAGAGCACAGGACATCGCGTTCAACCCGGTCGACAAGTTCCTGGTCAACTCTGCAAGCTTAAATTTTCCAGCACCTCGAAGACCGCCTGTATGGATTGGAGGCAATAGCACCCCGGCTGGAATCCTACAAGTCACGACTCCTTCACATATAAGTTGAGATACGTGTTCTTTTCTTATTTTTTGGGTACTTGATATTGCAAGGCCATGTCCGTGTGATGTGGAATCGTACCTGTTATATTAACGTGCCTCTGAGTGACTGTGTGTATGATCATTGGTCAGTGTAAGTGACTGAAATTTGTGTTCCAGGCCGTAAGCCATGCAAGTGTACGAGTATTCTCCGTTATAAACTGAATAGGGGAAATTATATTCGTTACATAGACATTCTCAGAGGCAAAGTACCCTTTGTAGATGAGTATTCCTCAATCACGGCATCAGCAGGAGCTGATATTTCCGCCTCTAAATAACTACATATTAGGCATTCTCGTCTGAAGCAATATCTGCACGGATTACTGTTCCCTTTTGGTGTGTTGGCAGGGTAGCTTTGTCAGTGACGACGCGTTCATGTTCCCTGGGCCCGGAGCAGAGACATGTTTGCTTTCGGCCGTGGCGGCGCTTCCATCGTCACACGGCGTCTTGGTTGGCCAGAAATCTGGTGCCTCTACCAGCCGCAGCCGCGTCTTTGTGGCTCAAGTTAAGTAAAGTTGATCGTCTGATGCGTGCCACGGCGGGGTGTCGCCGATTAATCAAAAAAATGGCTCTGAGCACTGTGGGACTAAACATCTGTGGTCATCAGTCCCCTAGAACTTAGAACTGCTTAAACCTAACCAACCTAAGGACATCACACACATCCATGCCCGCGCTTTTCCAGACTGAAGCGCCTAGAACCGCTCGGCCACAGCGGCCGGCGCCGATTAATCGGGAACCAATAGTCTGCCCTATTTTAAAGTATGTTCTGCAACCATGAAGCTCCTTCTCGCTATACCTGCTCTTTAACTAACATTGTACCCGTATTGCTGCTTCTGAGTGCGTAAGTTGAAGCCCTTTTACTAATCGATATAAACTGTTGAGACTCTCCTTTGATGTACAGTCATTACCTATGTCCACTCATTGTGAAACTTGCGTACTTGTTGGCTGTGATAGCCGTTAACTGCAGTCCTCAGCTTACCCTGAATTTTCGGCAATTGTATATTCATTAAAGGTCATCGTTAGCGTTTCTGCTGGAGTGTACCTGTTGGGAGTCACATTTGAATTGCATATCCTCCTAATTTATCTTGCACTTGGAGCAGGTGTATCTTTATTAAGGGTCATTGTCAATGTTTCTGCGGGTGTGTATCAGTTGGGAGTCACATTTAAATTGTATGTCCTCTCAGCTTATCTTGTATTTTGGGCAGTTGCATATTTATTTAAGGTTCATTATCAGTGTTTCTGTTGTTGTCTACCAATTGGGAGCCACATTTAAATTGTATGATTCCCAGCTTTGTCTGTATTTTTCGGGTTTGTGTATTTTATTGCTTAAGGGATCCCTATTAAGGCTTACAGCTTACACGTAGTTACGGGCTCTCCAACAGCCACAATCAGTGTTATTTTTTCTGTAATCTGAATGGGCGTTATCCACTTGTGTAATGTGTCACCCAAGCTCGGAAATTTAGTCCATTTAGTAGCTGTCTTTGTAATTTATTTTGCCGATAAAATTGTTTGTTGACCTGCTTGCAGCCACGCCTAGTTGATGTGACCTCTCTCTTATTTTGGGAACTGTATACTTCCAGTTTTAAGCCCTGCTCTTAATCGTAAAAACTGTTAAAATTTGTTTTTAATGAACTGAGCCTGGTCAACATTTGTGATCATTGTGATTCTTTTAACAAGGTTTTCCTTAAATTGTAATTATAATAGTGTTGTTAAGAATAAAGCGTATTAGATGAAACAACAAATGACGAAATATGTGTGTGCATCTTCCATGTGTTTTCCTTAAATTTATCTCAACCGTAGTTGCGAGGTATATCAATTGGTATACGCAGAGCGCGGTTACGTTCTGTTTAGGAAGGGGGTTAGAGTTGTTTGTCTTTGGCGTCATTTGTCGCCTCTTGTAATTATTGTGGTAATATATTTATCCTTTTCAAGGTATTGTACTCTTATCAAATTGTCATTGTTTTCAGGGGGCCGTTATTTATCCTGAATTCCAGGGGGTGACCCAGAGTTTCGCATCTAAAAAAGAAGTTCTTTCTGTATGAACTATAAATATGTCAATTTCCAACCAAAGGTTGCGTCCCGGAACGGATGACCAGGTTGCGTGCGGCGTTGGACAGGTCGCTTACTCTTTCGACGGATATCATTGGGTTCAAATGGCTCTGAGCACTATGGGACTTAACATCTGTGGTCATCAGTCCCCTAGAACCTAGAACTAGTTAAACCTAACTAACCCAAGGACATCACATACATCCATGCCCGAGGCAGGATTCGAACCTGCGACTGCAGCGGTGGCGCGGTTCCAGACTGAAGCGCCTAGAACCGCTCGGTGGATATCATTGGGAAGAGGTGCCTCTCTTCATAACGTTCCAGTGGAAGTCCTTGGTTTATCCCTGTTATTTAAGTAGTTGAGTGATTGACCAAGGGACTTGAAGGTTGGTGCTGCATCCCTGAGTTTAGAAAGTGAGAATGTATGCTCTGGGTAGGAAATTAAAGGCCTTCATGAACTCGGCGATAAGAGCTCTGTGGCTTGAAGTCTACGTAGTTTGCCCTCTGATCACTTTGGTAAGTATCCCAACCCGATTATGTGCTCCTTGAATGGCATTTCAGAATTGTCTGTAGCGGTGGCGCGGTTCCAGACTGAAGCGCCTAGAACCGCTCGGTGGATATCATTGGGAAGAGGCGCCTCTCTTCATAACGTTCCAGTGGAAGTCCTTGGTTTATCCCTGTTATTTAAGTAGTTGAGTGATTGACCAAGGGACTTGAAGGTTGGTGCTGCATCCCTGAGTTTAGAAAGTGAGAATGTATGCTCTGGGTAGGAAATTAAAGGCCTTAATGAACTCGGCGATAAGAGCTCTGTGGCTTGAAGTCTACGTAGTTTGCCCTCTGATCACTTTGGTAAGTATCCCAACCCGATTATGTGCTCCTTGAATGGCATTTCAGAATTGTCTGTAGATAGTTTAAATCAAGTGCAGCAAATATTGTGGCTGCTTGTGCGGTTTCTGTCTCATGCTGATACCTTACACATACTGCTCCATGTTTTACTGTCCTTGCTTTATCCTTTAGATAAAAGAGCACTGGGTACCTTGGTTTCGGAAACCTTGAAACATCAGGATTCTATAGGGCAGCTCAGGGCTTATTATAGACGGAAAGTTGTCGGCACGTACGCGCAATGAGCTTGAGTGAAGTGTTATTGACAGGTACAGGCGTCCTCAGAGTCGTGGAGCCAACATGTGGAGCGAGTGCGCACTGCAGTGTTAGGCCTTGGGATGTCCGTTACCGAGTCTGACAGCATTTCCAATATCTTAGGACACGCGCCTTGAGAATCGATCCACGTTTGGTGTTTGCTCGGCCTCCCACCAAATTTGATCAATTACAATAATTAGTAGATTCTATTGAACCCCGCACTTTTGCTGATGAGCAGCTTAGGGTAGGTGTGGGTTCGACACTTTTGCCTTCAGCTTCCTAGGCTGACAAACTCACCATCTAGTACGCGAGTGTCCAGTTGTGAAGGCCTCGAGGCCTAACAGCTAGTGCCATGGAGGGGGCAGCCCTTGTACGCGTTGGAGAAGGTCAATTCCCTAGTGTGCACGTATTTGTGCTGCAACAAGATCGTCCCTCCCTTATGTTTGTGACCGTGTCAGACAGGAACATCTGTAGGCATTATTCGACTCCAGTAGTTCTGTCTCGTTACTTGACTATAACTGGTATTTGGAATTCGGCCATTTCTGTAAATTATCTCCCATGCGCCCGTGCCCTCAGGGATGCCGTGTGTCCAATTGGCAGGAGCTGCCTCTGGTTGGGGAGGTACATGGTGGCTTCTTCATTTGCAGTATCTCATTACCAGTTAATCTCCAGGTTGAAAATGACCTAGCAGGAAATTTGTCGCTCGGCTGTGATTTCATTCAAAGAACCGGAATGGTCCTTGACTTTGCTAGTCGTGCTTTGTTCTTTAAATTCTCGGCAAGACGAGAAGGTAGCTCTCTGTTCTTGTCGCCGTCCGAGCGTGATTAATTCTGTAAGTTGCGAGACTGGGAATTGGACGTGGCTCATCTTCAATCGAAGCAGGCTACGCATTAATTGGGTTTGTTGTGGGAATTTCCTGATGTTTTATCTAATAAGTTAGTAGTAACTAGTGTGATCCAGTATGATATACGTCTGTTTGATGATGTTCCTGTTCAGCTCTCTCCTTATCGACTTTCGTCTTCTAAAATCGAAATTTTCAGGCATAAGTTGGCTAATATGTTGCATGATGTAGTGATCACGCATTCTACTTCTCCTTACGCTTCGCTCATTTTTGTTGTCCCCAAGGTTCAAGATCGGGACGATATGCCAGTCGTGGATTGTAGGGTTGTTTTACAGTCAGTCTCCTTGCCCAATCTTCACAACTGTTTTATGTAGTTCTCTGGGACTAAGTGGTTCACCGTGTGTGATTTGAATCAAGCCTATTATCAAATCCCTCTTACCAAAAAATCTAAGCACATCACGGTCTTTTGCACCGACTGAAATCTGTACGAGTGCAATAGGGTGTCATTTGGCTTGGCCACCAACGCCGCTGCTCTCTCTCTCTCTCGGTTGTTGGATCGTATCTTGGGGGACTTGTAGTTCGTCTGTGTATTTAACTACCTGAATGATGTGGTCATTTATAGTAGTTCATTTGAGGAACACCTGTCCCATGTTAGACAGATGTAGTTTTGCGACGCTGTGTTGACTGTCAAACCCTCTAAGATTACTCTCGCGAGCTGTCAGATTTCATTTTTGGGTCATTTCTGGGGTTGGCATTAGTATCGAACAAGAGCGAATGAAGGACTTGGAGAGATTCCCTCAACATGTAACTGGGAAAGGGTTAGCTACATTTATTGGAATGGCCAACTATTTCCGCAGGTTCCTTCCCAATTTCGCTCAGTTTGCTGCCCCTCTTAATAATCTGCACAGGAAGGGAGAAAATTTTGGATGAAGTGAAACCCAACAGTGTACCTTTGAAGCTATTAAGACTGCCATCAGGAACCCCCCCCCCCCCTCCCCTACCTCGCTCCACCAATTTTGGCCATGCCCAGTTTCGGCAAGAGGTTTATTGTACAGACAGACGTCTCCAACCCAAGGGCTGCTGCGGTACTCTTCCAAGAAGATCAGAATCAAAGACTTCGTTTAGCTTTTGTATCAAAAAGGATGTCTGGCTCCGAGTTGAATTATTCTGTGTATCAGTGTAAGGCTTCTGCCATTCTTTTCACCCTAGAAACATTTCAGTTCTATCTGGAACGTAGGGAGTTCTATTTGAAAACAGATAATCAGCCCAGGAAAGCCTGGGAATCGCGAGTTGGGCGGTCCGAATTTCGACGTCTCACTTTAAGGTGTGCCATGTTAAAGGCTCCAAGAATTAGGCAGCTGATGCACTCAGCCGGATGTTTGAACAGAAAGACACCACTGAGGGAGATCAAGTTCAGTGCTCTGTTGATCTTATTTATACTGTTATGAATGAAGTGCCCCAATTATTTGCTCATCTTAAAATTAAGCAGGACCAGGATCTGATGTAGGGACCGATTAGGAGGCAATTGTTGTCTGGAAAGGAGATTCTGAGATATTCTTTGAAGAACGGGATATTGCGTAAAGAAGTTTGCGAATATGGGGAATTTAGGATTTGCTTGCCTCTTTAGTTAGTCCCTTCCATCTTTCATTACAGTTCGTTGCTCGTGGGCATTTAGATCTTGTCTAAGAGCTCACCTCACCTGGCCGTCTTTGTATACGGATGTCTGTTTTTGGTTGGTGAGTGCGACTCTTGCAGAAGAGGGAAACACAATAACTACCCGCTAAGCAGGTTATTACAATTCAAGCGTGAACAGAACGCTAAGGATAAAATCTTTATTGATTTTGTGGGACCCCTTCCCCATACTAAGAAAGGAAACCACTATATCCTTGTGGTCGTTGATGCATTTTCGCGATTTCTTTGGCTCGTTCCGAGCTGAGGGGATACTGCCGCTGTTACTGCCGGACACATGGCCAACATCTTCTACTGGATTGGCCCTCCTAAGGCTCTGGTGAGCGATAACGCTCTGGCGTTTCTTTCTAAGCAGTTTAAGCAATTCTGTCTCCACAGAGTCATTAACCACATCACTACCACGCCATATAATCTGTACTGAAAGAGTGAACCATAATCTTAGGTCGGCCTTGATTTTATACCATAATAAGTCCTCGAGTAAATGGGATACTACCCTACCTCGGCTCAAACAGCGTTTGATTCTGATCAACACGAAACATTAAAAGCTGCTCCTGCCACCTTGATGTTGCCGTATACCCTCACTTCTCCACTAGCTAACTTGTAGAATATTAACGATCTTCTGCCCGCATCTATCACTCGTGATACCCTCAAGCAAAACTGGCAATGGGCCAGGAACAATATCGAGTCTGCCCATCATTGACAGGCAAAGCACTAAACCCAGGGTAGACGTCTCTTTCACTGGAAGGTAGGGGATAAAATCTTTGTTAGAAGCTATGCACTTGGTGGCGTTCGACTCGGCAAATTCATCCCCCACTTTATCGGTCGTTAATCCATTGTTAAGGTTCTGGGGAACTGTATACCTCCGGTTTCAAGCCCTGCTCTTAATGATATAAATTGTTAAAATTTGCTTTTAATGAACTGAACCTGTTCACGATTTTTAAAGTTTGTGAGCATTGTGATTCTTTTAATAAGGTTTTTCTTAAATTGTAATTGTAACGTTGTTGTTAAGCAGTAAAGTGTATTAGATGAAACAGCAAATGGTGAAATATGTAGGTCCACCTTCCATGTGTTTTCCTTAAAGGTATTCAAACCCTAGTTGTGAGGTATCATAGAGGAGCATTAAGTTACATAAATACATGTTTAAACCAGACTGTGGTTTTCGTAAGAACATTCTGTTGAATAAAGGCACCTATTATGAACGACAAATAGCACGTTCTACTTAAAGGAGCTCTTTCATAACGAGCATACTATTCGAATAAAAGTCCTACATAATCTCAGAAAGAAAACTACGTAAGATGTTTCTAATTATGCTTGCACTGAGAGATGTCTTTTTCCTTGTATCTTTAAGTTGGTGCTCGAAAAGATACAGCCAAACACGTCACATATATTGACCCGTAATTGTAACAGTACATCACCTTTTCTTACGATTGCTTTGTCAATACACAAACAGCTGTATACACATCCTTTGCGTTCGCCGTCATATTACGACACTTTTCAACACGAGAAACGGATGAAAATAGCGAAAACGTAGGTAATCTGGTTTGATTTGACAGTCGGTTAAGTATTCGATAACTTGCTGAAACTGTAGCAACTGACAAGGAATGTGTTGAGGCAGTACTTTAGTGAGACCACTGATAATGTATACGGCATTGCTAGTCTAGTAATGTGTGTGTGTGTTTGTGCTTCCGAATGGGGTATCTCTGGTAGATAAAGCAGTGTGGCCTTCGTTTGTCTAAGAGCTGTTATTCTGTTTTGCCGGAAAAATCGTAAGTGTCATAACAGAGCAACGAATTGTGAAGTTTCACAAGAAACATCGAAATACTGCTACTGAAAACTATCTTTTACTAACAGAAGTGTAGGGCGAAGGCTGTTTATCACGTACGCGAATTTTTGAGTGGTTCAAGCGCGTTTCTAAGATCGACGAGAAAACGTTGAAGATGACTCATGCTAGTGACGTCTTTCAACATCAAAAAAGGATGAAAATGGTGAAAAAGTAAGTAATGTGATTCGACCCGACCGTCGGTTGACTATTCTGTCGACTGCTGAAACTTTAAGAATTGACCAAGAATGCGTTAGGCAAATTTTACATAACCAGTTAAAGATGAGAACAGTGCCTCCGAAACTGGTTCCGAAACTTCTCGCGATCGACCAAAAAGAACCTCGTGGAAATATTTGTACTGACACTTGGAATACCATTGAAATTCTAATTGTTTGGAAAGAAAGATACCATGTAACAAGTCTTGGTTTTCCACGTATGATCCAGAAACTAAGCACTAGCCCATGCATTGGAACTGCCGCACTTCGCCAAGAGTGAAAAAAGTTCGAATGAGCAAATCAAGATTCAAAGCGGTGATAATTGTTTATTTTTTTTCAGTGTTCCTGGAAATGTGTGTCTTCACTGGGTTCCTGAGTATCAAATCGTTACTACCTTGAGGTTCTCGCTCAACAAGTGGAAAAAAACACCCGACCCGAATTGCTGAAGAACGAGTTATGGGTTCTGCACCAAAACAACGCACTGGCTCATATCACAAAGTCTGTTAAGTAACGAAGACCAGCATCCCAGCGTTAGACCACCCACCTTGTTCGTCTGATCTAGCATCATGCGATTTATCTGTCCACCAAGTTCAAATCTGCATTAAGAAGAACAAGATTTCAGTCCGCCCAAGCAATGAAAGAAGAAGCGGCACGTGTCATCAAGAATCTCACAGAGGAGTATTTCCAGCACTGTTTCCATCAATGGAAATTTTGTATGGTGCTTTTTGAGGAAAGTGGAGTGGAGTATATTGATGATAACGATGACTAAATATTTATGTTTTTGAAATAAAATGTTCTACAGCAGGAGTCCCATTATTGTATAGCCAGGCCTCATATTGCTTTGCGACTATCACCTGTCTTGGCCGGGCTGGCCGAGCGGTTCTAGGCGCTACAGTCTGGAACCGTGCGACCGCTACGGTCACAGGTTCGAATCCTGCCTCGGGCATGGATGTGTGTGATGTCCTTAGGTTAGTTAGGTTTAAGTAGTTCTAAGTTCTAGGGGACTGATGACCTTATAAGTTAAGTCCCATAGTGCTCAGAGCCATTTGAACCATATACCTTGAAGAATGCCCTGAAAAGTCAGTGCATTACCAGCGTCTAAGCAGTGCATGACACCGTGGAAGAGTGAATCCGCCATTAGTACTCGTTCTCCTTTTTTCTTAGAATGTGTAGAAACTTCTGCACCTCGTTGGGGCTGTTGTCTAAACAATTACCTCTCTTAATTCATCACCGCTTGTCGACTGCTGCAACGTTCGCTTCTGAACAAAGTATCTGTAATGACTCATACGTCAGACCGCGTTGCATTTGTAGAATCCACAGACGTATAACACAGACTGTTGCCCACCATACACTGATTCGATTGTTGCCTAAATTATTTTAAGATTACGGAACAAAATATTAGCCACCCCTGTAAAAGAAGATAGTTGTCGCTTTGTAACGCCATATGTGGTGTAACAGGCGGTCACGGGACCTTCTAGTGTAGTCGTAGGTTATGTCTGTAAATTGGTAGTATATGTATCTTACTCTTGCTCTTTGTAGTAAATGCTCTAAGCGACTGAGTTATTCACGAACGACTGCCGATAATCCCCAACCGGAGAATCGTCTGAGACTAACTGCGCTAAACGTAACGGTATTTCATAGTCGACAATTGCCAAGTTTGGCAGTGTGTCTGTGAGACTAACACAGAGAGAGAGTTGTACATTCCGCTTGTCCGTGGTAGCTGGTTTAGGAGCAGTTTCTGCATTGAGTTGGTCGTCTGTACGGAGGAAACGTATCGACGGCGCGCAGCGTTCTAGGAAAGCGGCTAGAATGTACACAGCTTGTTGCACAAAAACAGAGCGCCTCTTTCCACCGAGCGCGTCGCATGCCACTCACACAGTATTCAGCACACGGGCGAAATGTGAGTAGCAGAAAGGAGCCGTCGCATTAACACGTAATACTACGCCTCTCTGGACATGGAAGGGTTTGCGCTGGCTTTATGACGCAAGTCTTCTGCCTATTAGCACAAATTATACAGCGTTTCACAGCTGCTTGCATTATTTCTGGGTCCAGAAGTAACTTGGAGATCTACTAACTTTGTGATATATGCTAGGAAATAGGATATCTATTTTATGGCACTCATGATAGGTCGAGATAATTCCTTAGTGGTGCTCTACCAACACACTCACATTACTGTTGCACTCCTACATCAACGATAATTTATAACTTTTTCAACCCTACGTATATGCTCACCCAGTAAGAATCCTTCTTCTCTTTTCTTTTTATTTTACTGTGTTGATGCTAGCCGACCCTCTTACCAATGTAAATCCGGCAGACCTTGTAAGAAAACATTGGAGATAGAGGTTTTTTTCTGAAAACACATAGCAATAAACTCTACTCAGTATCGGATTTCGGACAATGATTACGTCACAGCTCTTGCGGAACAAATTATAGATTCTATCAGTTCACATTGGGCTACGCATGGTGTCAGCATGAAGTCTCCTGTGATGAGTAATTTATTTGTCCAGTTTGCGTGTTATAAGACAAGTCAGGGACTTCATAAGATGTATGCGAGCAAAGACAACGCCATAGTTTCTCTCTTTTTCCTTAAAATTGTAGTAACCGTCGTGGCAAGTTTGGATAGGGAAGGATGGTTGGAAAGGAACTGTATTAATGTGTAAGCGTTGTTTATTAACGTTTTTCTCTATATGCTTTTAAAGAAAAGGTACGAAGAATTACAATACAAAACACGAGTCTTCAGCTGTGGGTCACAAGGAGACCCTTGCCTGTGAGGTCGCAAAAGGCCAATGATGTTTACGGCATTCGACGCCCCATATAATGCGTACCATGCAACCGCAGTATTGGCTGCTAATGGCAATAAGGGGCAGGACTGGAGGTATCCAATGGTGTGCAGAGCATGAAGTTATGGAAGGTAACTGGACTTCTTAGTCGATGGGTAACACACAACAGTGCTAGAATACTAGTGGTGTTAACATAAAGCAGGGCAGTGACAAAGATAAAAGAAGCAAACATTGGATTATACACTGAAGAGCCAAAGAAGCTAGAACACCTGCCCCCGCGAGCATGCAGAAGTGCCGCAACACTACGTGCCATGGACTCGACTAATGTCTGAAGTAGTGCTGGAGGGAACTGACGCCATGAATCCTGCAGGGCTGTCCACAAATCCGTAAGAGTACGACAGGGTGGAGATCTCTTCTGAACAGCACGTTGCAGGGCATCCAAGGTATATTCAATAGCGCGTTCATGCCTGTGGAGTTAGGAGACCGGCGAAAGTGTTTAAACTCAGAAGAGTGAGGCTGGAGCCACGAAAATTTACGAAAATTGTTGTCATCCCTCGTAGTTATATCTTGCGTATCTTCTTGTTTTAACTTCTGGTAAATAATTTGACAGTCTCTCACAAATATCTTCTATGGCTTTTCTTGGTCCTGTTACCTGCTTACCTACCTGGTTTCGGGAGGATTCGGGGCTACGACCACGGAGGTCGGCGTCAGCAAAATATTTTTGCATTCGGAGGAGAAAGTTGATGATTGAAATTTGGTGAGAAGATCTCGCCGCAACGAGAAACGCCTTTGTTTTAACGATTTTCACCTGAAATCCTGTATCATGTTCATGACATTCTCTCTCCTATTTCTCTGTATTACAAAATGTGCTGCGCTTCTTTGAACATTCTCGATGCACTTCGTTAATCCTGTCTGGTAAGGATCCCAGACCGCTCAGCAGTACTCTAAAAGAGGATGGACAAGCGTAGAGTAGGCAGTCTCTTTAGTTGATCTGTTGCATCTTCTACGTATTCTACCAAGAAAACGCAGTCTCTGGCTCGCCTTGCCCACAACATTTTCTATGTGATCTTTCCAGTTTAAGTTGTTCGTACTTGTAATGCCTAGTTATTTAGTTGAATTTACTGCCTTTACATTTGTTTGATGTATCGTGTAACCGAGTCCTTTTAGAAGTCATGTGGATCCTCAACCGAGAAACCTTGCGCAGCTGGTCGCGGCCCTGGAGCCAGAATGGCTGCACTTCCATGTCGGTGCCTCCCAGAACCCCACTGATACACTCTTCCTGCATCAGCGGTCCGCACTGCAGAAGTTTGTTATTCAGGCAACTGGCAGATGGTCACGTTAATGTGACCAGTGTACAGTAGATGAACTCTGGCAAAGAGTTGAAT
The DNA here is from genome assembly GCF_021461395.2 of Schistocerca americana. NCBI lineage: Eukaryota > Metazoa > Arthropoda > Insecta > Orthoptera > Acrididae > Schistocerca > Schistocerca americana. The sequence goes on along the minus strand of NC_060125.1, from coordinate 213,605,236 downwards.
AAGCGTATAATGAAGTACCTGTTTCTCTTATCTCACTTCAGTTCGACTGGATGCGAACCTTGATTAGAGCTGTTGCTGCTGCTATAGGTGGTAGCTCTGGAAACTACATTTCACACCCATTACAGTCGCATTTCACAAAGAAATTTGGTTTGTATATGTCTCTACAGCGCAACAACAACAACATTACTTATTCGCTATCCTTCCAGGCGTTGCAATAATAATGTCCGCCACTGTATATAAGGGCCCGCCACACATGCTGCGTTATGATGTTCAAACCTCCCCTTAGAAAAATTTGTGAATGATTGTGCTGATAAACCCCTTACGTTATTTGATTTTCAAACAGCAGAGCAGAACTGAACGTACTCAGGCATTTCGCTCTTTACTTACTCTGATCAACACTAAACTGACGCACAATATTTTTAGCGCAACGCAATCTGACTTTCAATAATCCCTACAAAAGAATGGCCCTGACTGACAATAACCTATAGCTTTCATGAATCACTTACCTCAAAAAATCTTCGATACTTGAACTACTGCAATACAGCGAGCGCCAGTAGTGCCAGCTAAATAAAAGATTCTAATTACTGAAGGCACTAACTGCTGATAGGCATACTTAGCAAATGAAAGATTCTGATAGAGAACAAACAATGCATTTACCTTAATAGTGTTCGAAAGTCATTATATATATATATATATATATATATATATATATATATATATATATCAGTTCATGACATCCAGTCTTACAAATTTACTGTCTTTGATGGACACACGTCCAGATCATCCGCTCTCAAAACTCCGCCATCTCTCTCCCCACATCCACCACTGCTGGCGGCTCACCTCCAACTGCGCAACGCTACGCGCTGTTCACATCCAACTGCCCAACACTATAATAGCGAATATTACAGCAATGCCAACCACCCACAGAGTGCACACAGGACAGTCAGTGATTTTCATACAGAGCGCTACGTGGCGTTACCAACATAAAAACCTAAACAGCCTGCTTTACAGAGCGCTATGTGGCGTTACCAACATAAAAACCTAAACAGCCTACTTACAGTGTAATTGATAGCCTCTGGAGATAATTTGTAAATGCCCCTAAGCTCGTGACGTACAAATAACTTTTCCAAAAACTTGTGGCTACAGTAGAGCCGTCCATCAAGTTCATAGTGGTTGGGTTGTCTAAAGTAAGGAACTCGAAAATCGTAGTTTTCACAGTCAGCTTCGAAAAGTTCACATATTTGTTTCGGAAATGCAATTATCGTCTAAACTACGTGCCCAGGGAGCAGTGCGCACCAGCACGGCGCTTCCGGGATCGAATCTCTCCCGCGGATTAGCGATGAGTGTCGGTTTGCCGGTCAGCCTGGATTTGGTTTTCAGATGGTTTCCCACACCCGACTAGGTGAATATCTGGCTGGGTTCCACGTTCCGCCTCAGTTACACGATTCCCGAACACGTCAAAACGTTCTTACGCTTCGACACGGATAAAACTACACTCCTGGAAATGGAAAAAAGAACACATTGACACCGGTGTGTCAGACCCACCATACTTGCTCCGGACACTACGAGCGGGCTGTACAAGCAATGATCACACGCACGGCACAGCGGACACACCAGGAACCGCGGTGTTGGACGTCGAATGGCGCTAGCTGCGCAGCATTTGTGCACCGCCGCCGGCAGTGTCAGCCAGTTTGCCGTGGCATACGGAGCTCCATCGCAGTCTTTAACACTGGTAGCATGCCGCAACAGCGAGGACGTGAACCGTATGTGCAGTTGACGGACTTTGAGCAAGGGCGTATAGTGGGCATGCGGGAGGCCGGGTGGACGTACCGCCGAATTGCTCAACACGTGGGGCGTGAGGTCTCCACAGTACATCGATGTTGTCGCCAGTGGTCGGCGGAAGGTGCACGTGCCCGTCGACCTGGGACCGGACCGCAGCGACGCACGGATGCACGCCAAGACCGTAGGATCCTACGCAGTGCCGTAGGGGACCGCACCGCCACTTCCCAGCAAATTAGGGACACTGTTGCTCCTGGGGTTTCGGCGAGGACCATTCGCAACCGTCTCCATGAAGCTGGGCTACGGTCCCGCACACCGTTAGGCCGTCTTCCGCTCACGCCCCAACATCGTGCAGCCCGCCTCCAGTGGTGTCGCGACAGGCGTGAATGGAGGGACGAATGGAGACGTGTCGTCTTCAGCGATGAGAGTCGCTTCTGCCTTGGTGCCAATGATGGTCGTATGCGTGTTTGGCGCCGTGCAGGTGAGCGCCACAATCAGGACTGCATACGACCGAGGCACACAGGGCCAACACCCGGCATCATGGTGTGGGGAGCGATCTCCTACACTGGCCGTACACCACTGGTGATCGTCGAGGGGACACTGAATAGTGCACGGTACATCCAAACCGTCATCGAACCCATCGTTCTACCATTCCTAGACCGGCAAGGGAACTTGCTGTTCCAACAGGACAATGCACGTCCGCATGTATCCCGTGCCACCCAACGTGCTCTAGAAGGTGTAAGTCAACTACCCTGGCCAGCAAGATCTCCGGATCTGTCCCCCATTGAGCATGTTTGGGACTGGATGAAGCGTCGTCTCACGCGGTCTGCACGTCCAGCACGAACGCTGGTCCAACTGAGGCGCCAGGTGGAAATGGCATGGCAAGCCGTTCCACAGGACTACATCCAGCATCTCTACGATCGTCTCCATGGGAGAATAGCAGCCTGCATTGCTGCGAAAGGTGGATATACACTGTACTAGTGCCGACATTGTGCATGCTCTGTTGCCTGTGTCTATGTGCCTGTGGTTCTGTCAGTGTGATCATGTGATGTATCTGACCCCAGGAACGTGTCAATAAAGTTTCCCCTTCCTGGGACAATGAATTCACGGTGTTCTTATTTCAATTTCCAGGAGTGTAGATGCAGACGGGCACAGCAGCTTGTTTGTGGGTGCTCGCCGTTTGGTCTGCAGCGCTTCTCGGTTATGAAGAGGTTAACTTGATAGAATAGTCAAAACTATTGTACCACCATGAATTTTAAGTCTATCAGAATATTGTGTGAGTGGTTTGTGAAATGGAAGAAGCACGCCACAATACCAGAGCTGTATCTCATCGACATCTCGTTGTATCGGTTCGTTTTAGTATGGTAATATGCTGTTGGGTCATCGAAGTTATGAAGTTATTTCAATATAACTAGAAAATATTCGCCATATGACATAAGACATCCTGTATCTGGTCCGTAAGCCCATTACGTTTCATTTCGAAAACAGTTAAATTGCTAAAATGCTAAAAAATATGTTTTATAGTTTGTAACTTTTCTCATTATTGCATTATTACCAAAAATTAGTGTCACTCACCAATTAATTCACTTTCAAAATGCAAATTTTTATTTCACAATATGAAATTTCACTGTATTTCTTTATGTAGACTGCATGTACCTGCTATGTTCAACATACTTAACTGAGTATAGTTTTTGGTTGAAATTTGTACATTTTGTTTTACTACCAGTAAGGTAACGTTCAGATTCATGTTTTTAACATTGGTTGGTAGCACTACAGAAAACCAACGAGTTGGGTATAAACCTCTGCTCCATGCATTTGGAACCCAGAGCGGAGCAAGGAGGGAGATGAGTTTGCAAAGACAAACATTATTTTTATAGGAAGGGGGTTAGGGGGGAGAGGCTGCAGTACCTCACGCCAGATATGTCATTGGTTGAAATGTTAGTAAATCAAATTCACTGACAGGTACGTTCTATTCTGATTAAAAAGACTGAAGCAATGTAGAAGTATGCGTCATTTCGAAGTAACATTAATTTGTTCCTCTTTTTCGTTCCTACAAGTAATAGGAACTGTAAACAAATAACTAACGTACATAAAATGGGCATTATAAAGGACACCAATAAAATTTTCGCTTGAGTTGCTCAAATCTGCTATTTTCCAGAATAAGGACGTTTTACTCTGGGTCAGCGATACACACACACACACGTATTTTCCTGTCTCTACCTTTTATTTTCGTATTGCTTCTTTACTTCTGCGATAGAGAATTTTATCTCTGAGTTCATTTGTGGACGAAAAGCATAGCATTTGTACGGTTCTACGGGAAAAGGATTGCAACAACTCTTTTTACGAGTTTGGTTTTGATGACATAGCCTGGTGTATTTCATTTTATTTCCGCGGAGTGATGACAGCTATCGTGATCGCTAGATGTTTGTAGGTATTACATTTTTTATGTTGCAAGATCCTTTCATTTGCCGCGATACGTTACTGAGTGTAGCGTCAGGCAGACACACTTTTCTGGCAATATCAAATAGAATGTGACCATCATTAAGATAACTCTAAGAAAGAAACCAACTTGAAGTTACTCGGAGATTGCAGTGTGTAACACATATTATCGAATAAACTGGACATAATATGTGCAGAAACTATAAGATTAGTACAAAGCAAGGTGAGACTTGCGAAAACTGATGCAATCATGTATCAATGAATTCTCGGTCGAATTGGAACTTAATTGATTTTTACCTGTATTATTTATATATGTGAGCCGTTTTGGGTTAACGGAACGTATTTCTATACTGCTATGCTTGACCGCAGGCAGACGGCCACAAACGCTGGGACGGTATTACTCATCCGCACCAAAGGAAGTTTCAACTAAACATAGATAGGATTTCCAGATCATTTTCATAGAATATGGGACATGAAGTGCAAAGTGGGTGATACCATAATACGATAGAAGATCAAACGCTGAAAGCTGAATTTTACATTATTGTTATTATTTTTGTTCTTGCTTTGGCCTTAGAGGACTGAGCGACGTATAACAGAGAGCAATTCAGAAATTTATTTTAGTTACTCCTATTTTTAATTCCCTCACAATGAATTCTTTTCCTGTCCTCAGAGAAAATGGTTCCGGTCTACTTGGATATTTCTGCTTGGTGAACTCTCGAGTTGTGGATTTACATTATAAAAGTATCATAGTGACATGCAGAATAAGAAGTTTAAACGATCTACTTGTCGCCGTGGTTATAAATCTGACTCAGAAGCGCAGTATGTCATTGGCCTGAGTTATAATTGAACCTACCTCTAAAATGATGGCTCCGCTATGTCTGAACAGTGCAAAGTCGTAAACTTACTCTAGTGAGTGGACAGAATTCACATAAAAATTGACAGGCAGCGAAGTTATCTAAAATCTGAATTGAAATTGCAGAAAATTTTTAGGGGTTACTCACTAATTAGAAAGAAGTACCGATTGCCAAAAGCGAGCAGTTAGAATAATATGTGTGTTCATCCGTTGTCGTCAAAGGAGTGAGCCATTTTAACTGCAGCATCACAACATATGAAATTCGCTACTGAAATTCCTCATAAATAATCCATCATAATTGGAGAATAATTGTGATGTCCACGCCTACAGCGCTACAGGAAACATGACTTTTATTACTCATTATTAAAGCAGCCAGAGGCTCAGAAAGGAGTTCAATATTCAGCAACAAAAATTGTTGATCCTTTGCCCAATAACACAAATGTGATATTTAGCAAAGTAAGCTTCACACCTATTTAAACCTAACCTAAAATAGTTTTTCCTGAACAACTCCTTCTGCTCCGCTGACGAATTTCCATTTAAAACTAGTAGGCCGTAAAAAACGGCTTGTTTTTTAGAGTAGTTGCGTGAGTAGAACTAAAAAAAAGTCTTCATTATGTTAACATTAAGCTTGTGTACAGACCCTGCTTGTAAACTGATTCGTTCCACATCATTTCTATTTATGGAACGTTGTAATTAACTAAATGATGCTAATACTGGAGGGTGGGGGGTGGGGTTACCATATAATATGGAAATGCAAGATATCCTCGTCTGACAGCTGGCGAGTTCAAAGTTAAAGAGAAAGAAAATCCAAAAAATTTTAATCACTTACGCAGTTCAAATTGGATGGGTATCCTATAAATGCTGTAATATCAGAGTTATAATGTTCTTTGAATTTACACATACGGAAAAGTCTGTTCTCATTTTGGAATGTTACGTAATTAGAATTAATTTGTGAAAGTATATTTTAAAACGATGTTCTTTCGTAATGTATTAAAATTTTGTCTGTTAAAGTGGCCCCATGATTCGCGGCTATAGGACTGAATGAAATATAAAACCTGGAGGAAGTTCCCCCGCAACGAAAAGCTTTAGGCGGGAGCGCAAAAGATGGTTTGGCGCGAAGTAGCGCGAGAAGACTTCGGGGCTGAATATTCTGCGGCCTAAATTCAACACGCTACGATCCTGGGTGCGTATGAGGCAAGAATTATAGCAAGAAAGGATTAATTATACCTCAGATGTGGATTTGTGTTGGCTATTAGGTTATGGCATTGATTGGTTTGCTCTCAATCATGAAATTCCACCGCACTGAAGATATTTTATAGAGAATTTTACACCAAGAGCCACGATCATGTGTGACCCAGAAAATTATCACGACCACCACCTTCGGGACAAGTAAAGTTTAGTGTTGTACTTATCTGCACGGACCAGTAATTTGCTGAACATTTAAATAATAGCTTTTCCATTCTTAACTTTGTGTCAAGAACACAGATTTATCCTCAGCCATTTACTGAATAGGTTTGTGTTTATATTCCTGAAATATATCAAGTGTTTCCGAGGATAATGGACAACAGAGTCATTACTGTTGAAAATATTTATTAACTTACACAGAGTAGTAACTTTCTTAAGTGTTTAGTTAATCTTCTGTATGAAATGTTTCACTTGGTCATCAAAGTGTATATCTAAAGCATTTCAAAAGTGTGTTTGATAAGGTTTTATCAAAGTGATTATTTGCTGTTATTGTTTAAAGTTCACATTACTAAAAGTTGTATAATGGAACTGTAATTATAAAAAAGAAAGTAGAGGCCATTACAGTTCAAAGTCTTAAATCACTACGTTTTGGTTTACAGATTTGTATTGGTGCTTTTATTCATATGTTTGTGTTTGTGTGTATATTATTACTGTGTCCTGTTAAAAGTTCCCACCTTATGCTGAGCCACTGATTTAGTAAATTTCGCAGTGAAAGTGTTTACAAAGTTCAGGAATGATCCTAGAGATATTTGAACACTTAAACCATAACTGGCAACAACTTATTAAAACCATAACAGATTCATAGTCCACATGTTTCTATTATGATCTATATAATATGGTTTGCATTAAAGAAATAGTGTTGATGTTAAATAAAATGACAGATTGACGACTATTTCAAAATTGCTTTCTCTCAACAGTAAAATATGAAAGCTATCGGATGCCCAAATTATCTATGCTCCTCCCTTATTAAATGGTACTTTATAGCGATCATTAAACTCTACACTTTAGAACAGACAGTGTACATTAGTGTGAGATAGCTTGTTGCCAATACTATTTTATTATTTATCGCTGTTGTTCATGGATAGTTGCTTTGATACTTGTTTTCAAGTCCGATTTACGTTTCTGTTGCAAGTAAAGTTTAAAACAGTCCTAATTTACTTTGTTGGCCGTATATTTGTTTGGAATTACTTTGACTAATTAGGCTGGCGATCGTATTCATTTGCATGATCACATAAATACTTTTAAAACATTAATACCGTGAGTTCGATTCCCGCTGAAATAAGTGCTGCTCTCTCTCGAAACATAAAACGTCTGGTGACGTAACATAGCCCAATAAATTTCCACTAACACATGATCAAGGTCAACTCTCAGGGAGTAACATTATAGGGGACTTGCTCTTGTAGTAATAACCTGCGGTGTTATAATGTCACAAAATGTTTTGAAAAAAAAGTAAATAACAGCAAATCATTGATGTGTAATCGTACCAAATGTTAATCAATGATATATTCAGAAGAATGTGTTACTGTCTTGTGCAACCTTTTCTGTTTTTGAACATATGTCGTGAATCATTCGATGTCAAAGTATTGTTATTGGTTGGCTCCATTACCTTAACACACCAATACAATTCTGACCAATATTTTTTCTTGTATGATTAAATTTTGGCATACTTTTGAATTTCCTTATTTGCTCTCATAGTGATGTTTACCTGTTCGTATAGCAGAGCCCACAGCGCAATACACAGCGAGACAAGGAGGTGGTCCAGATCCAGATCGATCAGAGTGTTAATTATGAGCTGGGTCACCGGCTGTAGTGTCGTTTTTACGTGATTTCCGCAATCGTTAGGCAAGTGCTGAACTGTTTACCAGTTCCGTCTCAAAGAACACGATGTACAAACCGTTAGAATACGATAACACACATGCCAAAGTTTACCCGACAGATGACACGCATGACTTCCATCCCTTAAGTTACCTTGACGACTACGGCATCAGGAAGGGCATCCATCCACGAAGTTAAATAACGCCGTAAAATTCACCAAACCATAAAAAAGAGAACCTGGATGCCAGGGAAACAGAAAGATGTCTCCATCTTTATTCCTCAATGTTTTTTGGACCTAAAATGTTCCTGAGAACTATTTGTTCCATCTTTTGGGTTTTACGGAGTTTCCTTCCTATTTAAAAGTATGCAGAAGACTTTGTAATCCGGGTAGGACCGCTTCAGCTGAAGTTGTCTTATCTTCAAACTATTTAAAATTAATTTTTCTGCTTAGAAATGTTACAGTAGTTTGGTGACTTTTTGTAGGACTAAGTTTTATGTATTTTGAGGTGTATTTTGTTCTCTTAAATGTCTCTTGAAACTGTGGCGGCTGTTCCTGCTTTCTGGCAAAGAATTTCATAGTTAACCATTTAGAGGCAACTCTCTTCAATGCTTCCATTTAAACATTTGAAATGAGAAACTGTCGATTACTTTGTATTTAATTTCTAGCCTTTTGGGTGCCATACTGTTGCTGGGTATGTACTTCTTATTCCAAATTGAAGACCTACTCTTCCTGTTGTTGGTTTAAAAACAGAACTGCCAAGTCGTCAATGTCAGCAATGTATCCTAATATTGGACCTTCCGTTTCAGAGAACAAGATGTGCAAACCTTTAGAATACGATAAAGCACAGAATAACTTTTACACGACAGATGGCACACATTTCTATTTTCTGGCAAAGAATTTCATAGCAAATCTTTCAGAGGCAACTCTTGTACTGTAAACAACGTCCTAACCCTCAACTTCAAGAGCTGATTTTTGGTTTCACTTTCTCTAAAAGCTGATAAGAGGTGGAAGGCATTCATCTCTTATCTTACCCTTGTTTTAATTTCAAAATGTTCCAAAATTTATCTTCTGAATTATAGTTTAGATTTTGCACCATTTGGTGTTCTTCTAATGACGAAGTTGTAAAGTTCAGACCTCGCTTCTTCAGAATTCTGAAAAGGCAATTATAGTCTACCGACTCATAATCTTCTTAAAATCTACAAAAACACAAACTACTTTATTACTATAAGTTTCTTGATATTATATAAATCGCTTCAAAAACGAATTTTGTTGTGGTCACGATTTGTTTGATCTGTAGCTTGCTTGGTATTCACTGACTTTACATTCTAGTTGTATGCAACAAGAACAATGGAACGCTACAATCTTAATACTAGTTCTGTCTCCCGACTTATATAGCGGTCGTACCTATGGTGTTTTTCAGTCAGCAAGACTTTTTCTGGTTGCTTAAGCGTTCGGATGGCCAATGTTAACTTCCTTTATTGTTTTTGAGCCACCTGATTGGTGCAACAATTCCGTCTACGCCTGAAATGTTGCTGTTTTCAAGGTTTTTAATCTGTTAGATAATTTCTTCTTCATTTGGTGCTTGTATATCTGGGTTAGTTTTAAGGAAAATTTGTTCTAGAAATCATTCTGCTAGCTAATACCAATTTAAAATTTTCTACAAATACCCTAACGGAAAAACAATCGCAACACCAAAAAAAAGTAACATATTTAAGTGCTTCACGTTGTAAGACCACATGTTAATGTAAGTACGAGGTAAGACATTGCATACATGAAATGCTGGTACATCAACAGCCGGTGTAAACGCCAGAAAGTTACATGCAAGTATGAAAACGCGCATGTATTCTGTTCTACAGGTGCCGGATGTCAGTTCGTGCGATGGGGTTCCATGCCTGTTGCACTTGGTCGGCCGGCCACGGTGGCCGAGCGGTTCTAGGCGCTTCAGTCCGGAATCGCGCTACTGCTACGGTCGCAGGTTCGAATCCTGCCTCGGGCATGGATGTGTGTGATGTCCTTAGATTAGTTAGGTTTACGTAGTTCTAAGTTCTAGGGGACTGATGACCTCAGATGTTAAGTCCCATAGTGCTCAGAGCCATTTTTTGAGCACTCTTTGGGTCAATATAGGGACGGTTAATGCCTACTGTGGATGGCGCTAGAGTTGTCATCCGATGATTTCCATGTGCTCGATTTGAGAGAGATCTGATGATCAAGCAGGCGAAGGCGACAAGTCGATTCTCCGTAGAGCGTGCTGGGTTGCAACAGAGGTACGTGAGCGAGCGTTATCCTGTTGAAAAACACCCCTGGGAATACTGTTCATAAATGACAGCACAAAAGGTCGAATCACCAGAATTGACGTACAGATTTGCGGTCAGGGTATGTGTGATAATCACGAGGGTGCTCCTGCTGTCATAAGAAATAGCACGCCAGACAATAATTGCATGTGTAGGTCCACTGCGTCTAGCAAGCAAACAAGTTAGGCGTAGATCGTTAACTCGCCTAGTTCTAACCAACACATGGCCGTCATTGGCACAGAGCAGAAACAACTTTCATCAGAAAACACAACACAGGCCCACCCTGCCCTCCAATGAGCTCTAGCTTGACACCAGTGAAACAGCAGATGGTGGTGGTTTGGGGTCAGGGCATGTGGCTCGGAGCTGTCCTTGGTGTAACCTGTTTGTGACAGTTAGTTGTGTCACTGGGCTGCCAACTGCTGCAGAAATAGCTACTGCAGCTGCAGTACGGTGCGCCAGAGCCATATGCTGAACACGATGGTCTTCCCTCTCGGTAGCGTCACGTGGTCGTCCGGAGCCGGGTCTTCTTGTGACCGTACATTCTCGTGACCACCACTGCCAACAATCGTATGCGGTGGTTACATTGCTGCCAAGGGTTTCTGCAATGGCGCAGAAGGAACACAGCGAATTGTTGACGTCTTTGTCGCCTTAAAGGCATTCGTGACAGACATCAACTCACTGCATCCAATCCCAAAGGTAACTAACATCCACCACTGTTACACCGTGTATTTAAAGCAAACATGATTTGCAACCTCATAGTGGCACTACTAGCGCCATTCTTCTGCCACTGGCGTAAAACCTGAAAAGACATAAACTTTCAGATGTAGAAACGCGCCTGTTCAAATTCAAATGGCTCTGAGCACTGTGGGACTTAACTTCTGAGGTCATCAGTCCCCTAGAACTACTTAAACCTAACTAACTTAAGGACATCACACACATCCAAGTCCCAGGCAGGATTCGAACCTGCGACCGTAGCGAACACGCGGTTCCAGACTGTAGCGCCGAGAACCGCTCGGCCACCCCGGCCGGCGAAACGCGCCTGTCAACTCTCGTTTATGTCGCACAATTTCTTCGAGGTGTAGCAAGTTTTTTCCCATCAGTGTATTTAGGAAGCTATCTACAATTATTTTCATTTTTCAGGCCAAATATTCAGTTTTCTTCTTTAACTAGAGAATTTGGGACACACCCATTTTGCGGCATTTTAAGTGTTTTGCAGTAATTCCTGCTGTTCTTCGATTTCAAAGAGCTGACTGTTGTCGTACGTAATGTAGCAAGATAGATTCAGGATCACAAAACACTCCAGCAGAAAAAGCAACTGATAATATAATACTGTAATTGATAAGTTGTAGGTATTTAGTCGGAATTCTGGCCGAGACAATGACCTTATCTAAAGGTCACTGATAAAGTATGGGGTATCATGTCGCACTTCCGGTCTCAGGTTACATATGGTGACTAACTATATTGTAGGCCACCTCCTACACCCTTCCCCTAGGGACTCACTGGCATCTCAGTGTGGTATATTCAAGGTCATTCAGGGCAATCCCCACCGTCTCCCCTCCCCCGCTCCAACATGGACCAATAAGATTCATGCACTCCTCTCACTCATCCTCCTGCCTTTGTGATTAGAGTACTTGAGTGGGTGGTTTCATTTATGAGCTGTGCACCATAGCAAGAAGATCAAGGTGTAGCTACTACTTATTAACAAATTAATTTACTGTAATTACGTTAAGTCACGTCACTTGAGGTCTAGGAATAGGGTCAGGATATGGATGTTTATTAATAACATATTAAGTTTAAATATTTTTATGCGAATTTCATCAATGAAGGTCGTAGCAGGGACCACCCCAGGCAGACATGTAAGTACTTTCGTTCTCATCTTTTCATGTATTCCACAATTTTACGAATTTTTCCACTATTTTTACAATCTTTCGTATTTTTCCAGTCTGTTTGTAAATTTACCATAGTATATAATAATGGATAAAATGTTCTCGGGTTTCCAACCGCGCAAATTGCTTAAAACTACACGAGCTTTCGGCCAAGCACTTCTCGGCCATTGTAAGGTGGTAGTGGGCTGTTGGTGCGCCCTTATATACGCTGGCTGCCGGCTGTGACATCACTGGTGCCCGTGACATTGCCATATATGGGCATGTTGGGAGTCGGCCTTCGATGTGCCCTTTTTGTAAATTACCATAACAAATTGTTTAACAACAAATAGGGTAATAAAAACCGCAGAGTGATTTATAAACAAATTATGTGATATTTAACAACAAGGAGAGACGAAAAGAACACAATAAATAAATAAACGTTTGCTAACTCACACCTTAGTTGCTAGATTGTGTGGCATCGTAGCATATGTCATAAAATGGAGCATGGTGTTAGAAATAATGACGTCACCGCATACTGCATAAAATCTTAATCAGTTTATAAGGTCATAGTAAAATTCTGAGATTTGCCGGTTTCAAAATACACTCTACATGTTAAAGAAGTGACATAGCACGAAAGACAAACTCTTTAAAGTCACTCCTACATTACCTTCATATGTGTGCAATGTCATTACGTATGTGTTACTAGGAGCGCGTTATTGGAAATAATAACGTCACAGGCCATTTCCCAAAATGTGGGTAATTTTATGAAGTCATAGCAAAATTTTAAGGTTTACGAATCCTCAGGACGCACGCAATACGTAGGTACCGCCACATGAGCTGCTACTAGTCGAACACAATGCCCATAGCTCAGGCAACCCATTTTTCCGGTGACACGACCACATGAACCCAAGTAGGCAGTTGTAAAGAAACAGTTTTTATTCAAACAAACAATGTGTGTGTGTGTGTGTTTGTGTGTGTGTGTGTGTGAGTGGAATCTTCTTCGTGCCAGGCGCAGTCATCCTGGGTGTTGACAGAGAGGAGACTGGAATGAAAACATGAACTCAGTAAAAGACAGCCTGCCCACGGTAATAAAGGCAAACAGGTTCCGACACGCTGGCTAGAATATGGAGGCAGCATTATAGGTAAGTGTCAGGAACTCCCATTCCTTCCCCCTTTTCTCTTTGAACCAGTCAGACTGAAGCTCCACCAACAAGCCTGCTTTTTAATACGATAGAAACTCTGTGGTCGACGCCAGTCTTGGTCAGCTTGTGCCCCCAGACGGAAAAAAGAGGGTAAGAAGCAGACATTTAACCCACCACAACACGATAGTTAAATAAATAAACCTTGCGTTATTAATGTGTGGCAGCACTATATGACTTGCAAATAACTACGGAAAAAAACCGAGTAGACGAGTCTCAGCGCTATGAACAATTATCGCAATTTTAAGAAAAAATGGCGAATGATATCCACAGTTTATACGAGCCACTTAGCTTGCGAAGTACCTCCATGGGTAAGCACCTCTTATATCATCGTCTTATATCATCTCTCTCTTTCGCCCTTTTTCCTTTTTTTTGTGAAAGGTATCAGTTTGTTACGTTTAGAAACGAGGATGAAAATATTTATAAGTCGTGACTTCGCGTATATTTCGCACAAATAGCAGCTAAAATATACGCTGACAATCATCAATGTTGCTACGTAGGCAAGTAATTCTGAGTAAAGGTGCTGGGTTGGGTTGTAACTATTTACCTTTGTTCTCAATACACGCTGCTAGCTCAAAAATACGCGTGGTTTGTTTAAAACTGTAGTAGTTAATGCCTGCTAAAAAAAAAACTGTTGCAGACAGAGACACAATATAATCACCTACGTAGCTGCACTTCTGTTCTCAATGTTACGTAAATTCTTTGTTGAACACTGATCTTTTAGACTGTTAATTATGTTTTGAATAATGTTTGCGGCAGTGGAAAAAAGATTTTTACCAATCAGCAATTTAATCATAAGCAAGCTTGAGCCTCATATTATTGTTTATTATCTTTGCATTCGTTGTGTGTACTTAATGAAAATTTTTCTGCAAAAAGTGTTTTATTTTCCTTATACAAAACATCTAAAGTATTTTTTCTTGTTATCTTGTGAGTAAAGCCCGAAAATCATGTGGTCAATTATATTTCAAGTCATGGCTACCAGTGCGCTATTATGACAAAAGAATGGCAGATGGCCAATGATAATACTTGAATTCTAGCGATAGTTAATTATTTCCACTTAATTATTTCAGATGGAGTGAGAGGTATGAAATGAGATTAAATGGAAAAATGCTTTTTATACATATGCTGTGAAAAAACTTACGTGCAATTAACAAAATCGTGCGAACAGAAGCAACCTCGTACGAAAGCGTCTACCAGGTTCAAGAGCTGACAACAGAGTCATCATTTTATTCATCCAAGTCTTTATCCCACAATTATATAGAAATCCCACGACATGATACACTCACAGTCTTTGTTATTATTAGAATTCGTAACACAGAAATATATTTATTAATAATATTTTTATGTTCAGAACACGAAAAGATGGAGAGTTCTCTCGTTCCAATATAATATTTCGTCATTGATAGCAGATTTTGCGTACATAAACACTCATAGTTTTATTCGTTATTGAGACAGTTCACTTCTGGTTATCGTAACATTTTACTACGATTTTTAGAAGACTTTCCAGAATACGGTACATCGTTTCATTGATTCTAAGTAGCCATGCGAAATCTTTCCACGCGTCAGACTCTCTGCCCCGTGTGTCGCTTGCGGTAACAGCCGGATTCCTCACGCCGTCTTGGAAGGCACACGTGCATCCTACCGAAATTAATTTCATCACCCTTTAATACGGCTGCCCGATAGATCACCAACTCCTCCTTGTGTGTACGCCTGCCCGCCACACTGCTGTGGCACAAAAGAGATGACGACAAGAGTGGCGTGCACAGTGTGGAGGCAGTCTAAAGACTTTATTATTACATGTCGGCCTAAATACCAAAATAAATCCATTAATGACAGACCACAAATTGTAGCAGAGTTTGTCCGTACAGCAAGATTTTATAAAGTCGATAGTTCTAAGAAAAAAACATTCTGAGGTATTAACGATGACAAATATGTTTTATGTTGTGTCATGCTGGCAGCCTAATCACCATGACGGAATCGTTAAATGTGCACATTTTATGCACGCAGTGGTGAACTACAATCGATGTACCACAAGACAGATCCATACGCTGCCTCCTATGAGGATCCCTAAAAACAGTCATGTAATGCTAGACCTATTACCATTAGATTCGCTCAGGACACGAATATTACATAAACTCAAATTAAATGACGTTCTTTTCACGAAAATACTAATGAGAATGAGAACCGATATTCGAAACCAACATACATTCTGCACACGGTAAGAGAAAAATTAGGGTTCGTAGTTAGGCATATAACGTATATAGTCTTTTTCTCCCCCTCTCTATTTTTGCGAGTGGCGCAAGGTGGTTTGAGGAGTATGTATGTTCAAAAAAAAAAAAAAAAAAAAAAAAAAAAAAAAAAAAAGATTTCAGCTCGCACTTCCGGGAATAAAAGTTATTGAGAAATCGAGTAACCTACAACAGCACAATATTTTAAACAAATTAACCAGGCGTTATTAGCATGTGAGATCACTATAGGACTCACAACTGCAAAAAAAGAGAAGAAAAAATTCAAGGTATATACATGTCGCCATCACCCAGAATTGGCATTATGTTACAAGAAATAAACAATTTCGACGTACTAAGTCATCGACACTCCGAGGTCATTCCACCTTTACCATTGTAAGAGAAATGCGACCATAGAGAGATGTGGAGCACGTAATTTGTAGTGTAAGACATCATGAAAACGTAGTATGTGGCTAAATTAATTACGTGACGATGTATATTATGGGGAAAATGGTTGCAAAGTGTTAGTCCACCTGTCTGATAATTCTTTGATTTCCTCCTATCGCTCGCACTCCGCTGGGTACTTTTCTTTTTTCTTGAACAAGCATTTAATAGTTTCTTAAAATGGTGTGCAGCGGTAATAGTTTATAATGTTGTGTTGAAATGTTCCTACACAAATTTATTTTGTAGTTTTGCGCAATTCTTATAATGCTGCCACACACTAATAATGCAGCGTTTATTTGTTTAAGTATAGTGTTGTGGTAAGTTAAATGTCTTCTTATGCTTTTTTTTTTTTGTTTTTGTCTTGGATCACTGGCTGACCAAGACCGGCATCGCCCACGCGATTTCTTTTTTATTAAAAAGCAGAATGGCTTGTGAAGCCTGATTCCGATTGGTCCACAGAGAAACGTTGGATGAGATGGGAGTTCTTGACACTTCTCTCTAATGCCGCCAACATATTTGTGACAGCCTGTCAGGACATATTTGCCTTTGTTGCCATGGACAGGATGACTGTCCCAGAGTGCATGTTTTCGTATAAGTATCTTCTCTGCCAGGAGATGACATATAGTAGATTATTTGTTTTGATAAAACGCATTTATTTACCACTGCCTGCTTGGGTTTGTTAATTCTCGTCAGCAGCAAAATGGGTTTCTAGCATGACACTCATCGTGTTCGACTAATAGCAGCTCCTGTGGTGGGTGGTACATAGCCTAGTAATGTACACACACCGGTACGTATACATGTACATTCAAGGTAACGTAGGGATGAATTAGTAAGAGATTCTCTATCACCCTGTCGTATTTCTTTAACATTTAGAACATTTGGGAATCGGTAAACCTCAGAATTTTACTACGACGTCATAAATTTATCGAGATTTTACGTAATATGCAGTGACGTCATTATTTCTAATAGAACACTCGTTTTATTACAAACACTATGATACCACACACTCTACTAATGAACTTGTGACTTAGCCAGGGTTTATTTGTTTATTGTGGTATTTGTTGAATATTTAAAATCTTTGTTATTAAATAGTACGCATTTTGTTAATAAATTGCTCTGTGGTAGTTGTTTAACACTTAAAATCTTTGCAACAGCATATCTTTTGTCAAGTATTTCGTTGCAGTAATTTTCAGTAAGAGAAAACATATTCCAGTATATTTCTACATTGAAGAGCCAAAGAAACTCATACACCTGCCCAATATCGTGTAGGGCCCCTGCGAGCATGCAGAGGTGCCGCAACACGACGTGCCATGTACTCGACTAATATGTGGAGTGATGCTGGAGGAAAATGTCACTATGAATCCTGCAGGGCTGCCCATAAATCCGTAAGAGTACGAAGGGGTGGTGATCTCTTCTGAACAGCACGTCACAAGGCATCCCATATATGCTCAATAGTGTTCATGTCTGGGGAGTTTGGAGACCAGCGGAAGAGTTGAAACTCACGTGTGGGGTGCCGCATTGTCCTGCTGGAATTACCCAAGTCCGTCGGAATGCACAGTGGACATGAATGGATGCAGGTGATCAGACAGGATGCTTACGTACGTGTCATCTGTCAGAGTCATATCTAGACATACGAGGGGTTCAATAAGACACCAACTGCATACGCTTCACACCATTACAGAGCCTGCACCGGCATGAACAGCCCACTACTGACATTCAGGGTTCATGGATTCATGACGTTGTCTCCACACCCGTACACGTTTATCCGCTGGATACAATTTGAAACGAGACTCGTCTGACCAGGCAACATGTTTCCAGTCATCAACAGTCCAACATCGATGTTGGTGAGACGAGGCGTAAAGCTTTATGTCGTGCAGTCATCAAGGGTACATGGGTGGGCTTCAGCTCCGAAAGCCCATATCGATGATGTTTCGTTCATTGGTTCGCACGCTGACACATGTTGATGGCCCAGCGTTGAAATCTGCAGCAATTTGCGGAAGGGTTGCACTATTGTCACGTTGAACGATTCTTTTCAGTCGTCGTTTCGTTGGTCCCGTGCTTGCAGGATCTTTCTCCGGCCGCAGCGATGTCGGACATTTGATGTTTTACCGGATTCTTCATAGTAACGGTACACTCGTGAAATGGTCGTATGGGAAAATCCTCACTTCATCGCTAGCTCGGAAATGCTGTGTTCCATCACTCGTGCGCCGACTGTAACACCAAATACAAACTCACTAAAATCTTGATAATCTGCCACTGTAGCAGCAGTTAATCGATCTAACAACTGCGACGGACGCTTATTGTCTTGTATAGGCGTTGCTGACCGCAGCGCCGTATTCTGCCTTATCATATATTTGAATACGCATGCCTATATCAGTTTCTTTAGCGTTTCACTGTATACATACTATGGAACATATATAAAAAATATGACAGAACGATAAAGTTGTGGAAAAATACGGAAAATTGTAAGAACTGTGGAAAAATAATTAAATTTATGAAAATATGGAAAGAAGGAAAATGAGGGTAATCAGATGTCAGCCTGCGGTGATATTTTCTGGCGTCAATAATTACGATATTTGCGTAATAATATTAAATTTAATTCGTTATTAACAAATACGCACATCCTCATCGTCTCTCTAGACCTCAAGTGCCTTAACGTAGTCACAATAAGATTAATTTGCTATTAACAATAGGCAGACTCTGATCCTTCTATTAAGGTGCACAGCTCAAGAATGAAGCCACCTATTGAATTGTTCTAGTTATAAAGGCGAGATGGGGAGGGGTCTTTGAATATTATTGCTCCAGTGGGCAGGGTGTATGGGTAGTAGGGGGAGGGGATTGGATTGTGTTTCCACTCAATGACCTTGAATGGACCACATACGTGTGACAGCGATTCCCCAAGGGGATTGGGGTGGGTGGTGATATAGAATATGGCTAATCCAGGTATGTAACTGACACTGGAAGTGTAACATGATACCCCTTATCTTGCCAGTTATCTTGAGATTAGATAGTTACCTCATCCAGAATGCCCACTAGATGACTACTACTTATTAGTTACATCATTATCCAACCTGCTACCTTTTCGTGAGTACTGTTAGTGTTATGTGATCTAGAACCCACCCTGCTACGCTATTCTCATAGCGTCCATTTCTTAATATAATTAATTTTGATACTTCTTTGTTAATTCCCAGAAACATAAAAAGTGTGTTTTGTAATTTGTGACTATTTCATGCTCTAAATACCTCTTATATCGTCGACGTTGTTTCTTCCACCTTTGTAAAAAAACTTTGGTTGCCTCCTGTTTTGACAAATTTGTGTTTCACTTAATATCAGTTTTGTGCTTCTGTTTTGTTGAATTCAGGTGGTCATAGAGATGATAAGTTTTTACTCGGGTCAAATTTAGGGATTACTGACATCATTTTGCCTAATTTTTAGGGCTTTCAATCTAGTTTCACAAGGTTTAGGTAGTATTGTCAGTGTTGTCTAATGTGAGAACTTGATCATTTAGAATATCCGTGTGACATGAATATGGGATTTGATGTGATCATTTTGGATTTCACCCGAGTTGTTGTTAAGTGAGCGCTATGTTGTTTACTTTGAAGGCGTTTTTTTCTTATGATGCTGTAAGTTAACATAATTTGGAGATTGATTTTTTTACACAGTTTTTCCAGTTTCTCTCATTTTGATTAGTTCATTTAAGTGCAAGGGCTTCACAATTCACATTCATGATTGTATTTTTCTAATTGAGCGTTGAAATAGCCCAGTAAACTTCACGTTTTTTAAAACAGAATTTTAAGAAATTTTGTTTTATAGAACTTATTGTGACTTGCTTACTTTTTGTGAATTTGTTTCATTCTCTTGATTGGCAAATGAGCGTTAACTGCTGTGTAAATTCATTTGCTCATGTCAAGGAAATTATCATTAGTCTGCTACTCACAGGTTTTACTTGGAGTGTGGAACAAATATGTTTCGCGAAACTGCAAATGTAGCACCCAGATGAAGTGTGAAATTAATGGTCTTTTTTTTTTGTCTGATGCACTTTTGAAGACTTCGTAATTCCCAGAACCCATAATGTCCTTATCTTGTCATCATATTCCTGCAAAGGTAAGCTTTTTGAAAGATAACTTTTGTTCAGTTAGTATATATACTAATTCGTTAAGTTTGTCCGGCGTTTAGAGTGAGTCAATGTTGACTATGACAAAGACAGTTCCGATTTTGGACACAATTCTGACTTTGGACTTAAATTGACCGAAAGACTTGGATTTCCTCAGATTTGGGTCGTATCGTCTGAGCCTAGTCTCCCTACAATCCGATAGACTAGTTACACCATGGTGGTGGATTGTTTCTTACCTCATGGGACAATTTTGTGATTGTTAAAATGATCCATCACTGTACATGGAATTTGAGGTATGGCTTAATAAAACCGACGTATTGATTAAGAATGGAGTGATTCGAGCCGCTTATTATTTTAGCGAAATTGATATTTCTCCTCCTCGTTCCTCAGCACCTGCACGACGATGCGCAGGGCACGGTACATGAGTTTTTATATTATATTACTGGTCTAGTATTAGAAGGAGCTGTAGAGGATAAAAACTGTAGAGGAAGACGGACATTGGAATACATCCAACATATAACTGAATGCATAGGCTGAAAGTGCTACTCTGTGATGAAGAGGACAACACAGGAAAGGAGTTCGCGGCGAGCCGCGTCAAATCAATCAGAAGACTGAGGATTCAAAAATAAAGAATGTACAAAGCGTATCTCGTCAGTCAGGTCTTGACTTTCTTTCCCACAAAGTAGTTTGCGAGTTGCACTGATGGCGACGATATTTTTGCATCCGAACTCTAGAGATCATAGATTTCAGAAATTAACTGAGCTGCAGGAGGTTCTTCGGACCAGTTACCTTCGAAAAGCACTCTTCTGAATCGTGCTTAACAGGAACATTTTGTTATTAACACGTTCATGTGACTAAACGAGACATCAACATTCCTTTTTCTCTTCTAATTAGTCAGTGCAGCATCCATTTGTTTCCCAAAAGTTACACTGTTAAATGCGTGAATCAAGGACTTGGTAACTACTTGTCAACAGCATTTCAGTTATAAGACGCGCTACACGATTTGTTCCTGTATACGGTAAGTGATGTTCAAGACGCTGTATGCGTATTTCCGACATGTGTGTGCGAACAAATCTGTTTCCATGTAGCACTGTAAGGAGTGGTCAGCATCAGTCTGAAAAGCATGTAAGAGTGTTCCAGAGAAGAGTGTGCTGGGAAATAATTGCTAAGAAAAAAATTCGATACCTTGCTCCGTTATTTAGCACTGAAGCTAGCCAATCTGGTCGTCGCGCGTGCAAATTCAAGCAGTCTGCTGCAAACTGCGCAGAGCATCGAATTTTTTCTTAAGAATTATTTCTCAGCAGAACCTGCCCTGTAACACACAAGTTTTTAGACTGTTTCTGACCACCCTGTACAGATGATTTTAAAAATATAACTACTTACACTCAACCGACGCAACCGCATATGAGTATGGCCAAATGTCGAACTGGTCCGTAATGTACTGCATGCTGTAATAAAATTCATTTGTACAAAAAATTTCGGACAGTCTACGCTCGACACAAAACTGGTTTTATTTTTCAGACATTACGTCAAGTCTGTAGATCCTCACATAAGGAAAGTAATCTTCAAGGCAATTGTGATAATGTAGTAACCAGGTGCGACTTAACTGTTCACTGAGGTTTCGCAAGTAAGTAATCAATGGACAACGTCTTATTTTGTACTGATCTCCAAGCAGAGCCGATATACCTCCTCCATCAGATCACGTCATTGTTTACCGCAGAGGTAGTGGCTGTAACGTAAGCTTCACGTTCGTCGAACAAAGCACTCCATTTCCACGTTTGTTTTATTGTTACCAGAGCCATGCTATTCAGCACACCTTTCCATGGTTCACCTTGATGAATCGATAGGTCGGTCGTGTTTTCGCAGGTGCGCCGCAGCCACTTTACGGAACGGAAAGTGATCACAAGCGAAAACCTGAGAGGAGCTCGCACATTTGTTCTCGGCTCGGAATTCCTGAACGCCCACTTAACAGTGAATCAACATTTGCGAGAGGTGGGCACCACCTGTCAGACACCTTTACTTGGTGTCTGGCGCGCACCAATGACAGCTTTGATAACACTGTGTCACTGGGACATTCGCAGAGAATGGACGCCTTCGTAGGAAATTGTTTTCATCAAAGGTTTTGAAGGCTAA
Organism: Schistocerca americana; assembly: GCF_021461395.2. Classification (NCBI taxonomy): domain Eukaryota; kingdom Metazoa; phylum Arthropoda; class Insecta; order Orthoptera; family Acrididae; genus Schistocerca; species Schistocerca americana. Next base: position 213,582,833 of record NC_060125.1, on the reverse strand, counting down.
CTGCCCTTATTGCAGCAGCAAAAATGAATGTGAATCACAAATTCCTTGTGATTTAGATATTACTATACAGTTATTATCACAAGTGCTCTACACTCTGCTGGGTTCAAATTCAAGAGTCTAATACACTGCTGAAAGAAAGAAGTACGCCCTTATAGAATTTTCCAATTCACTCAAGATTTACTGTTGCAAAATTCTAATGATTCTAAGGAAATAACTCTTGAGGTCGATGGTATTTCAAACAGAATTCTGAAAAGTTGTGCAAACTTAATTAATACTGTCCTTAGTGACATATGCAATGCATCACTGTGACACGGAATTTTTCCAGACATGTCAAAATATGCAATTACGAAACCTCTTCATAAGAAGGGCGACAAGGTGACTTAAGGAATTATTGTTCAATTTCCTTAGTGACATTTCTTTTCAAAGTATTCGAAAAACTAATGTCGTCAAGAGTAGTCGCACATTTAAGTGGAAACGATTTACTTAGCATATCACAATTTGGTTTCCAGAAAGGTTGCTCGATTGAAAATGCTATTTACACAGTCACTCATCAAATAGCAAAATAAGAACATGTCGCCAGTTGGTATTTTTGTGATCTCTCCAAGGCCTTCAATTGTGTATATCATGATTATCTCTTAGAAAAACTTAGTTTTTAAAGATTTGATAGCTTTACTTACAGTTAGTTTGAATCATACTTAAACAAATAGTATTCGAAAGGTTGTGCTGAATAATTCAATGTCAGAAAGGTAGAAAATTTTAGCAACTGGGGTAAAATCGCAAACGGAGGCTAAAAGGGTTCAATTTTGGGTCCACTGCTATTCCTTATACGTTTGAATGACCTTCCAATTAATACTAAAAAGTAAATAAAATTGATACTTTTTGTAGTGTTGTAATGAATCTCATTTGAGATAAAGCAACTGAAGAGTTAGTAAATACTATTTACGAAAGGATTATTAAGCGGATCTCTGAAAATGGATCCACCCTACATTTTGGAGATACACATTACATTCAGTTCTGTACAACAAATAGTCATACAAACAATAAATTCATGTAACACTTGAGCAAGAGTCAGTAAGTAGGGTGGAAAGCTCGAAATTTTTAAGTGTACATTATGATGAAAACTTGAACTGGAAGAAGCATATTACTGAGCTCACGACACCTCATAGGTCTGATTCATTCAGCGGCAAGTGTCTTTATCAGCTGTTATCTACTTTGCCTAACAGCCTACAAGATTCAGCCTGTATGGTGAATACAATGCTTTGCAATCACATAGCCTCAGAATTCGACGATGACGAAGCAGTGGCATCAGCGACGAGTTACCTTGTTTGCCGAAAATTGTTTATCACATAAAAGCTTAACAGGAGACAATGTAATTACGCAAGAAGAATACCACCACACGAAAGTGCATGAATATTTCAGCTAAATGAGACAACACGATGAAAGATCCTCCTCACCCCCCATCCCACCCCACCCGCACCCTGGTACTAAACCTACATGAATGTTTCTCAGTCTAGCGACGAGTCCGTAGCAAGTGGTGCAGGTGACGTACAGTGCAACTAGTAGTACCTTCCCACTGAAGGCTGTAGAAGTTATATTAATTCTTTCCTGGACAAACTTAGTGAATCGACGCTTAGAAGTCCTCCCCACCTGTTGTGTGCCCTTCTCTTGCTGAAGTTGTTCCTTGCGGTAGTTCTCGTACGGTACTGAATTCTTTCGGAGATATGCAGACAATCTGCCTTTTTGGCTACGAGTGAAAGTACTTGTAACTACTCTGTATTCAACAAGTTACGGGACGCCATTACGGTGGATTTATCAACAAACACCATAAGCCGGCCGTTGTGGCCAAGCGGTTTTAGGCGCTTAAGTCTGGAACCGCGTGATTGCTGTGGTCGCAGGTTCGAATCCTGCCTCGGGCATGGATGTGTGTGATGACCTTAGGCTAGTTAGGTTTAAGTAGTTCTGAGTTCTAGGGGACTGATGACCTCAGACATTAAGTACCTAGTTCTCCGAACCATTTGAACCAATTTGAAACACCATAAAATAATTCACATGACACAGTCTGATCATACAATTACAAAAAGTACGGGAAGTCGACAGCGTTAGCGACACTGAGAACTGGTCTGGGTTGCATCCTGTTGCCGACTGATACGACGGGCGCGGAATGGACGTCTTTAGTATATTTTCTATAACTTCATAACTATTCACACGTTTTCGCCAGAAGAATAATTGTCATTTGTTTCATGATGTAAATAGTTTACTGCGACGATTGTTGCAACTGTATGACACGTTGCATAGTCCTGCTGGCAGATGCCATCGTGCCGACGGAAAACAAACTACATGTAGGTGTGGACATGGACGTCGAGGATAGATGCATACCTGTGTTGATCCGTTGTGTCTTCCAGAATGACATCGCCCAGTAACGCTCGTTCCTCCGGCGTTGACACTTCCGACGATTGTTGCAGGGTGTTTGATTCCAGCCGTTTCTCACCGCGCACGCCAACGGCTATTCGTCATCTCAAAATGCCACCTGTTGCCACTCAGTGGACGTCTAGCGTGCAGATTGCAGCTTCCGTCGCCGATGACCAGCAATCATCTTGGGTGCATGCACCAGACGCTTGTTGCGTTCGAGAAGAGACTGTTGGTTAGTTAGTTCGTTAGTTAGTTGGTTGCGTGTTCCATTGATCAATCGCACGGTACGGTAGCCGTTATGATGTGGAACATGTCAAGTGCACAAGCAATGCACATATGAAACAAGATTTTTTAATATATGTAAATTACAACACAGAGTTAAAGATTAAAATTTCTGTTATTAACCCCATTCCCTTAAATGGCACAAAATGCATATACTATATTTATAGATTTATTTATTCCTATTCAAGAATTCATCTATGGTGTAGAAGGAGTTGTCAAGTAGATATGATTTCAATTTATTTTTGAAGCTATTACTGCTGTCTGTTAAACATTTTATTTCATCTGGTAATTTGTTGAACATTTTTATAGCAGCGTATTTTACCCCTTTCTGTGCCAAAGATAGGTTGAGTAAAGGATAGTGTAAGTCTTTCTTTTTCCGGTATTATAATCATAATTGTTTTTAAACTGGTCCATGTTGTTGAGAACAAATTTCATTAGTGAGTAAATGTACTGTGAGGCTGTTGTAAGAAATCTCAATCTTTTAAAAAGATGCCGGCCGGAGTGGCCGAGCGGTTCTAGGCGCTACAGAATGGAATCGTGCGACCCTGCGGTCGCAGGTTCGAATCCTGCCTCGGGCATGGATGTGTGTGATGTCCTTAGGTTAGTTAGGTTTAAGTAGTTCTAAGTTCTAGGGGACTGATGACCTCAGTAGTTAAGTCCCATAGTGATCAGAACCATTTGAACCATTTTTTTTAAAGATGCCTACAAGATGTGTGACTATGGACCCCGCATATTATTCTAAGTACTTTCTTTTGAATAGTGAATACTTTTTGTCTAAATGTTGAGTTACCCCAAAATATTATTCCCTATGACATCAGAGTGTGAAAGTATGCAAAGTATGTTAGCTTACTAATTTCTATATGCTCAAAAATGGCAATTACTCTGATTGCCAAAGTAACTGAACCTAGTCGCTTTAGAAGATCCACAATATGAATTTTCCAATTAAGATTCTCATCTTCATGTACATCCAAAAACTTAGTATGCTCTACCCTGTCTACTGACTTCTGTTGATGTCTTATATTTATTGAAGGAACTGTACTTTTTGCAGCAGAAAATTGGATGTACTGTGTTTTTTCAAAGTTTAGAGCAAGCCCATTTGCAGAAACCCAGTTATGACTTTTCCAAAGACCTTATTTGTATAATTTTCAATTGGAGTTTCTTTTACCGGATTAATAATGATGCTTGTATAATCGGCAAACAGTGGCAGTTCCTCTTCCTGTTTCAGATAGGAAGGGAGGTCGTTCACATATATCAAGAACAGAAGGGGACCCATGATTGAACACTGTGGAACACCTAACGTAATTTCATCCCAGTTAGATGAAGTGGCAGACTTATTTAAATCACTTGACACATATAAGGAGCCTTTTTGCTTCCTGTTCTGTAGGTATGGCTTAAACCACTCATATGCTATTCCATTTACACCACAGAATTGTAATTTCCGTAACATAATGTCGTGGTTCACACAATCAAGTGCTTTGGACAAGCCACAGAAAATTTCTATTGGTGACGTTTTACTATTTAAAGACTCTATTATGTGGACAGTGAAATTGTACAGGGTGATTCAAAAAGAATACCACAACTTTAGGAATTTAAAACTCTGCAACGGCAAAAGGCAGAGCTAAGCGCTATCTGTCGGCGAATTAAGGGAGCTATAAAGTTTCATTCAGTTGTACATTTGTTCGATTGAGGCGCTGTTGACTAGGCGTCAGCGTCAGTTGATGCTAAGATGGCGACTGCTCAACAGAAAGCTTTTTGTGTTATTGAGTACGGCAGAAGTGAATCGACGACAGTTGTTCAGCGTGCATTTCGAACGAAGTATGGTGTTAAACCTCCTGATAGGTGGTGTATTAAACGTTGGTATAAACAGTTTACAGAGAATGGGTGTTTGTGCAAAGGGAAAAGTTCTGGACGGCCGAGAACGAGTGATGAAAATGTAGCACGCATCCAGCAAGCATTTGTTCGCAGCCCAGGAAAATCGACTCGCAGAGCTAGCAGAGAGCTGCAAATTCCACAATCAACTGTATGGAGAGTCCTACGAAAAAGGTTAGTTATGAAATCTTATCGTCTGAAATTGGTTCAAGCACTGTCTGCAGCTGATAAGATTAAAAGAATCGATTTCTGTGATTTTATCCTTGCTCAAATGGAAACAGATGAATCTTTCGTTTCAAAGATTGTGTTTAGTGATGAAGCAACTTTCCACACTAACGGGAAAGTCAACCGTCACAATGTCTGTATATGGGGCACTGAGAATCCGCGGGAACCAACTCAGTATGAACGTGACTCGCCTAAGGTGAACGTTTTCTGTGCCATTTCAGCCAATAAAGTTTTTGGTCCCTTTTTCTTCAAAGATGCTACTGTAACTGGACTACAGTATCTGGAGATGTTAGAGAATTGGCTGTTCCCTCAGCTCGAACAAGAAGCACAACAATTCATATTTCAGCAGGATGGAGCGCCACCACATTGGCACTTATCTGTCCGTAAATACCTGAACGTCAACTACCCGAGGCGATGGATCGGCCGCCAGGCAGCCCGTGACAGAGCACTTCATCACTGGCCTCCAAGAAGCCCTGATCTTACCCCCTGCGATTTTTTCTTATGGGGGTATGTTAAGGATATGGTGTTTCGGCCACCTCTCCCAGCCACCATTGATGATTTGAAACGAGAAATAACAGCAGCTATCCAAACTGTTACGCCTGATATGCTACAGAGAGTGTGGAACGAGTTGGAGTATCGGGTTGATATTGCTCGTGTGTCTGGAGGGGGCCATATTGAACATCTCTGAACTTGTTTTTGAGTGAAAAAAAAACCTTTTTAAATACTCTTTGTAACAGAAGGTTATATTATGTTTCCTTCATTAAATACACATTTTTGAAGCTGTGGTATTCTTTTTGAATCACCCTGTATATTGCTGTCTCAGTGGAACAGCATTTTTGAAATCCAAACTGTGATTTTCTAAGTATTCCATTACTGTTGAGATGGCTAACCACATTGAGTACATTACTTTCTCGAAGGTTTTTGAAAATGCTGTAAGCAAGGATACTGGCCGATAATTATTGACATCTGTGGTGTCCCCCTTTTTGTAGAGAGGCCTGACAACGGCATATACCTTGAGTTAGTGATGCATTGGCAGCCCCTTGATTCATTTGGGCGGTCAGCTGCGCGACAGTTCCACGGCTGTCGTTGACCCACGTCACCTATTGCCCGTGGCACACCACAGTTGCCTCGGCGCCGATTACAGGTAGCGCCAATTTGCCATGCACGGTATGTGAACAGTTCACAAACTTAGCAGTTTCGGAAGTGTTCCACTCTTGGCAAAAAACACAATGATCATTCCCTTTTCGATGGCAGATAAATCACTCTGGTTCCGCTTTGCAACAACGACTGCACTGTTTTCCGCTTCCCGCGACATGATTTGTATACCCTACACCGCTAGTGCTGCCACCTGCCCTCTGTGAGTGGTTATTGGATGTGGACGTCGAATACAAGCTGTTGTCACATTAATGTAACTGGACCGTGTAGCCGGCCGCTGTGGACGAGCGGTTCTAGGCGCTTCAGTCCGGAACCGCGCTGCTGCTACGGTCACAGGTTCGAATCCTGTCTCGGGGATGGATGTGTGTGCTGTCCTTAGGTTAGTCAGGTTTAAGCAGTTCTAAGTCTAGGGGACTGATGGCCTCAGATGTTAAGTCCCATAGTGCTTAGAGCCATTTTTTTTGGACCGTGTATTATAAATTCCCAGAAAATTTGAAAATGGGTGTGTAAAGCTACTCATAAACTTCGTGAATTTACCGATCCTTAATCAGATGGATTTAGGCCACCACGTGTTCTGAATTAAACAGAATGTGAATAAAGATACGGTATTCTGCACGTGAGATTTACACACACACACACACACACACACACACACACACACAAACACAAACGCGCGGTGCGGAATAGCCGAGTGGCATTCTCATCGACTGAAGTCGGTCATAGCACTTAGCTCGCTCTGAAAGAGTCCTGCACTTTATAGTTTACGGCAACGATATCTTTTCTTTGCGGATAGAAGCGAAGCCTGACTGAATGCTTATAATCAAAACAAGTGACTTGTGTTGAAGTACGTTGGAATCTTGAGATATATGAAACGCGCTCGTTTTAAACGGACGTATTTTAAAGTGAAACAGGAAATCAATAACCACAGGGTGTGCTTGCACACATACAAAGAGAATATAACGAATTATCCTTTATTGTCAGTTTCGAACAATTGTGTTAAACTGTGTTGATGGCAGAATCATTGACTGTTTAAGAATTTGCTGCTTACAGCTTAAAAACAATAACTTCTATGAATTTAAAAAATGAGTTCATTTCATGCAATCAAGGTATATGCTAGGGACCAGATGAATCTATTTCAGGAAGTACATATTTTTAAAAACAATTTTAGCTGCAAAAACGTGGTCGCAATTTTCATAGTTGAAATAGGGTTGTTAAATTTCGAGAAACATCCCTTCGAAGAACGTATAATGTTGTTTAGGCTGCTATGCTGTCAAACCTCAGCATCTACGTTAAAGGGCTGAACTTACGCCAGCAGCAGACTCGTGTTTTGAACTAGCAAGACCTGCTCTGTGGCGTGCCACTATCGCATACCGAATTTAGGATGATAGCATTTAGGAACAATGACACGTGACAGACGCCATCTAGTGCTACTTGTGCAACGCCTAACGATCTGCTACTGAATGACAAACACGTGATTCCACCTGTAACACAAGAATATATTGAAATGAAACATGTAATAGATAGCTCGATCACTACCACTTTCTGCAGTTTTATCAGGCTGAACTTATTCTTAACATGTGTGAACGAGATATAGCCTTTAAGCTGATATTTTCACAACGGCGCCTTCCGCTGACTATTGAAATTTTAAGTATGTTAGCTTACAAGTAGGTTGAAAACAAACAAGAATTAGATTGTACACTGACGGATTTATATTTGATCAAGTGACTGAGCGTATTTACATGGGTGTAGCTAACATGCATTTGGATTATTCGAAGTTAAACCAGCAACGACAATAAAGGTGGCAGACCTGGAAATCCGCAAAGTGACATAAGCTGCTATTGTGTAAACATCAAATAAGTCTTGCCATTGCTAAAATCATTTTAAATGTAATCAGTATAACACCTACGCAGGTAGAATTTCGAGGGCTGCAAGGAGAAGGAAAGTTATGGGAAAGGAGGAGGGTGGTATTCACATTCAATTAATGAGAAGGCTGACCAATTAGTAAAACTAGCGACGTATCAAGGGGTATAGGACGATAAGGCCTCGATACTCTACGTTATGTCACCCTTCAAAGCTAAAAGAAAAGCTGTCAGAATCATGGTAAACACATAATCTAGATAACAGACAGAACTATGAGTCCATACTACCAAGTATCCTGTGATACCAATGGCACTCGACAACTGAATGTTCCAGACACGTTTATATAACTATTTCAACAATTAAATACTACCACAAGTGCTGTAAATAACTGTTATTCTTCGAAAAAACAGTCTGTCACGAATGTGGGAAGGTTAAGTCTTTTAAGCTTAACTGTGCGGCGCCATTCGACTGATGAAGACCAGTTTCTTACGAGTCCACCTACTTTCTCGTTTTCAGATGTTCGGTGCAGATGAACACAGGGGCTACTATTGTCACTCATGGGTTATAAAGTGGTGACTGCTTCATCCGTAGCAAATAACTCATTACACACACGAAGTAATCACTGCTATCGACAAGGAACCTCAAATTGATTCCATGTTTCTAGATGGCCAGAAGGCTCCTGGCACCGTTCCTCACAAGTGACTTCTAATCAAATTTCGTGCATATGGAATATCCTCTCAGTTGTGCGTCTGGGTTAGTGAGGTCATCGAAATGAATACTAAAACGGATCCGTTTAATTTCCGTTACCCAGTAAATCTCAAATCTAAACGCTGTCCATTCACTGAAATATTTAGGGATTTCAATTAAGAACAACTTAAACTAGAACGATCACAAAGATGATGTGGAGAGGAAGACGAACTAAAGACTGCGCTTTATTGGCAGATCACGTAGAAGATGCAACAGGTCTACTCAAGAGAATAGTCACACTACGCCTGTCCATCATCTTATGATGTATTGCTGCACGGTGTGGAATCTGCATCAGATAGGACTGACGGAGGACATCGAAAAAGTTCATAGGAGTGCAAGCCCCATTTCTACACTCCTGGAAATGGAAAAAAGAACACATTGACACCGGTGTGTCAGACCCACCATACTTGCTCCGGACACTGCGAGAGGGCTGTACAAGCAATGATCACACGCACGGCACAGCGGACACACCAGGAACCGCGGTGTTGGCCGTCGAATGGCGCTAGCTGCGCAGCATTTGTGCACCGCCGCCGTCAGTGTCAGCCAGTTTGCCGTGGCATACGGAGCTCCATCGCAGTCTTTAACACTGGTAGCATGCCGCGACAGCGTGGACGTGAACCGTATGTGCAGTTGACGGACTTTGAACGAGGGCGTATAGTGGGCATGCGGGAGGCCGGGTGGACGTACCGCCGAATTGCTCAACACGTGGGGCGTGAGGTCTCCACAGTACATCGATGTTGTCGCCAGTGGTCGGCGGAAGGTGCACGTGCCCGTCGACCTGGGACCGGACCGCAGCGACGCACGGATGCACGCCAAGACCGTAGGATCCTACGCAGTGCCTTAGGGGACCGCACCGCCACTTCCCAGCAAATTAGGGACACTGTTGCTCCTGGGGTACCGGCGAGGACCATTCGCAACCGTCTCCATGAAGCTGGGCTACGGTCCCGCACACCGTTATGCCGTCTTCCGCTCACGCCCCAACATCGTGCAGCCCGCCTCCAGTGGTGTCGCGACAGGCGTGAATGGAGGGACGAATGGAGACGTGTCGTCTTCAGCGATGAGAGTCGCTTCTGCCTTGGTGCCAATGATGGTCGTATGCGTGTTTGGCGCCGTGCAGGTGAGCGCCACAATCAGGACTGCATACGACCGAGGCACACAGGGCCAACACCCGGCATCATGGTGTGGGGAGCGATCTCCTACACTGGCCGTACACCACTGGTGATCGTCGAGGGGACACTGAATAGTGCACGGTACATCCAAACCGTCATCGAACCCATCGTTCTACCATTCCTAGACCGGCAAGGGAACTTGCTGTTCCAACAGGACAATGCACGTCCGCATGTATCCCGTGCCACCCAACGTGCTCTAGAAGGTGTAAGTCAACTACCCCGGCCAGCAAGATCTCCGGATCTGTCCCTCATTGAGCATGTTTGGGACTGGATGAAGCGTCGTCTCACGCGGTCTGCACGTCCAGCACGAACGCTGGTCCAACTGAGGCGCCAGGTGGAAATGGCATGGCAAGCCGTTCCACAGGACTACATCCAGCATCTCTACGATCGTCTCCATGGGAGAATAGCAGCCTGCATTGCTGCGAAAGGTGGATATACACTGTACTAGTGCCGACATTGTGCATGCTCTGTTGCCTGTGTCTATGTGCCTGTGGTTCTGTCAGTGTGATCATGTGATGTATCTGACCCCAGGAACGTGTCAATAAAGTTTCCCCTTCCTGGGACATTGAATTCACGGTGTTCTTATTTCAATTTCCAGGAGTGTATTATCGTGAAATAGATGAGAGAGTGTCACGAATATGATACTCACTGATGTGATGCCCGAGTTGAGGCGGCAATCATTCAAGATACTTTCCTTTGCAGCTAGATCCTTTCACGAAATTTCAATCACCAACTTTCTCCTCCAAATGAAAAAAAAAAAAAATGCTGACATGAACCCACGTAGGGCGAAATGATCATCATGATAAACTAAGAGAAACCAGAGGTAGCACGAAAGGATTTAAGTGTTGGTTTTTCCCACTGGCTGTTCAAGAGGAGAACGGTAGGGATATAGTCTGAAGGTTCGATAAACCCTCAGCCTGGCACTTAAGTGTGATCTGGAAAATAGTGATGCAGATGTAGAAGAAAAAAGGTGAGAAACGGCAGAAATGCCACACATCTCCGATGTGTGTAAACACAATGGTGTTCACATGCAAATGGTTTGAGAAGCACAAACTATTTTCACCACATATCTGCGTATATAAACAACAAAATATTTTGGTTTTAAAAGTAACAATAACGCTGCGTAGTGGCGGAAGAAATAAACTGTGACAAATCATTGCAGCACTATTTAGTCAACCCATTAAAACTATGCATTTCGAATCTGGCTGACTGTAGTTCATTGGCTGCTACAACCATCTGTATGTACAGATGAATCCAGAATGTTCTTCGTTTTCTCACTCGTGTGAAATAGTAAAGCAACAGATCTTCCTCTGAGCTTAAATCTCTACTCCTGATGCCGCTTGTACTCGTGTACAACAAACAGTACTCCCTCTCTTCAACGCCAGCACACTGCAATTACAGTTTGTCACTTCACAGTCGAGACATACGCCGAACTGCGTTGCCAGTCAGTCGACAACCAGTCGCCGGATTAGGTTGTCTGTCTGTTGCATTCCTTTTCACTCGCTACGTATTGTGACAGCTTTATATTACCCTCGGTTGCTGTGTCATCTACTACTCCACACTAAATATCTACGTAAATTCGCTGTTTTCAGATAAAGCAAAATCTCAGAATCGCTTACTATCGACATGATCGTCAACCAGAATTTATTGTACTTAGTCCAAATCTTCTGGTAAATTATAGAAAATGTGCCTTACTTTTTTCCTTTATTTTTGAGTATCTGAAAATTTCCGATTTCCTGCCATCAAAATGTTAAACTGTTTTCCACAAGAATACAAAATGCATTGTGAACCCTGCCTAGTGATGACCGATTTAGACGGAATTAATACATATTTTCAGTATTGTGGTTGTGAATTTCATAGTTTATTCTAAATTCACTTTTACTGTTAAACACAAAACCATAAGGAAGCACTTTTATTGGCGCGGAGTTGTATGATTTCCAAGTTTCCGCGTCGGTTTCTGGGGAAACTTCTATCAAATAACCATTGCTTTGATCTTAACTGCATTGTTTCACAAGATTATGCCATAGGACAGAATCGAGTGAAGGTATGCAAAAATACTTCAGCAATCTACTATGAAACGGGAAATATTTCTAAGTGTAAACACAAAAAACTGAAATTTTTTGATTAAATTATCCATTTGCTGGCACCACTTTAATTTGTTAACCATCAGGACGCCCAAGAACATCAGACAGAGTTTCGTTTTACTAGGTACTTTATGGTCTATACTACTGGTACATGCGAGTGAATTTTTATTTGTCTGTAGCTGCATATATGAGTTCAGTATTTTGCTGTGAACCAGACGTACACTGATATGACCAAAATCGTGGGATAGCCCCTCATATCGAGTTGGACCTCCTTTTGCCCAGCATAGTGCAGCAACTCGACGTGGCATGCACTCCACAAGTCGTTGAAAGTTCCCTGCAGATATACTGAGCCGTGCTGCCTCTATAGCCGTCCATAATGGCAAAAGTCTCCATGGTGCAGGATTTTTTGCATAAATTGACCTCTCATTTCTCTCTCTTTTCAAGCATTAATCCAGACTTGCGGGGTCTGCTGGTTAATCCGATGTGACATGTTAATTTGTTTAAGGGGTGGCCGGATGCCCTTCCTGTCACCGCCCCGTACCCCACGGGTCGGTATTAGTGCACCCCAACTGTCTGCGTCTAGTGTAATCCATGGAATAGTGCGAATGTGTTCAGATGACTGCGAGCCGTGTAACTGAGGGGGAACGTGGGGGATCAGCCCGGCATTCACCTAGTAGGATGTGGAAAACAACCTAAAAAGCACACCCAGACTGGCTGGCAGGCTCTTCGCTAATTCGCCAGGAGAATTCGATCCGGGGCTGGCGCGCTTACCCGAGTTCAGGAAACAGTGCTTTAGCACTCTCGACTACCCTGGCGGGTGAACTGACCTCTCGGTTATGTTCCATAAATGTGACCTCTCGCTTATGTTCCATAAATGTTTGATTGGATTAATGTCGGGTAATCTGGGTGGTCAAATTGTCTGGTCGAACTGTCCAGAATGTTCTTCAAACATGTAACCAACAACTGTGGTCCGGTGACATGGCGCATTGTCATCCATAAATATTCCATAGCTATTTGGGAACATAAAGCCCATGAATGGGTGGACATGGTCCCAAAGTAGCCTAGCATAGTCATTTCTAGTCAGTGATAGGTTTGACAACTTGAGTTAATGGCTTCATGGGGTTTGCGCCATTCTCGGAACGTACCATCAGCTCTTACCAACTGAAATCGGGACGCATCTGACCATACCACGGCTTTCCAACCGTGCTGGGTTCAAACGGTATGGTCACGAGCCCAGGAGAGGCGCTGCAGGCGATGTCGTGTCGTTAGCAAAGGCACTCGCGTTGGTCACCTGCTACCATAGCCCACTAGCGCCAAATTTCGTCGCACTGTCCTACGTTCGTCGCACATCTCACATTGATTTGTGTCGTTATTTCACGCAGCGTTTCTTCTCTGTTAGCACTGACAACACTATGCAAACGCCACTGCTCTTTTTTTCTTTTTTAATCTGCTCCTAAGTGACGTAATTTATATTGCTGATGTGAACAAATTGCGTCCTTCCTAAACGACGGGCCTTGTCGTAACATAAGATGAAACTTAAACGATGGTAAGTACACATGCACTTGGTTCCATCGCAGCACACTGACAGCTTCAGAGTGCGTCTTCACGGATGTGCCGTCGCAGTTTCTGTCCTTCCTTAGCCGTGTTGCATTTGCCGTTTACTGGCTTTGAAAGATTGAGTAGAGCTGCCGGCTCCTCAAACTCTGGATCGTCCGTCCGCGAGGATTCCACAGCGCAGTTTGCTTCCTTTCTTGTTCCAAATGGAAAAGAAAAGTATTTGGAATAAAATAGAGCAGACGTTGTTGAACAGTTGTACTTCGCAGTATTGCTAAGGTTTTATATAAAATATGGCAGCACTTCTCTTCGTATCAGAGGAGTAATTGGAAACCACAATACAAGTAGAGAGAAAAGTTCAAAAATACACGGAAAGATAATCTATAGTATTGGAAGGCCGTTAAGTGAAGGCCGTCGACCACTGCGTTGTCTGTGGTGAATACTGATTTTCCAAATGCAATGTTCCATGCGTCTAGCTCCAGCCATCATTCCGCTTTCAAAGTCTGTTAATTCCCTTCGTGCTGCCGTACATGTAAATCACTTGAGTAAAAATGACAGTTCCGCCAAAGCACAGCCCTTGTATGCCTTGTGTGCACGATACCACCGCCATTGGGATATGTGCTTATCGCTATCCCATGACTTCTACACCTTAGTGTATTCGTTATACAATAGTTATTCAGTAGTTGTACCACGTCAAGAATACATTTGTTTGTAACGTATCGAAGTATGTGACCATTTTAGGTACCACCAAATACGAACCAACTCATGTAACCAATGCATAGCATGTATCCGTTATTCACCTCTGGTGAACTCCCTTCCTTGTCTGTGTGAGAATGTACATATAACATAGCTCATTACGCCTTCACACAAGTGTGGTTACATACACTGCTATTTTGCTATTTAATTTCAACTATGCATCTTCAGACCAAATAAATTCCACTACTTTCTCTCTTCGTGGTCGTCCAGAAATTTGCTTATGTTCATTATTCGCAGCCCACTCGGTTTGAAATTAAAAACTGTTCACGGTATTGGTGTCTGTATTCTAGACTCATCCGCGCATTATCGTTGCAATTCTTTGGTGCTGTCATACGTCCTGTTTAATGCAAATACAGATTGCACTTCACAAAGAAAAAATCTCTCATTTCAGTTTACTTATGTGCGTTACCATCTACTTGCAACAAACAAGTAGCTCAAGCAATCTACGTTATTAGTTGAGAAGACATCACATTACGAGGAGGAGGAGTAGGAGATTAGTGTCTAACGTCCCGTCGACAGCGAGGTCATCAGAGACGGAGCACAAGCTCGAATTAGGAAAGGGTAGGGAAGGAAACCGGCCGTGCCCTTTCAAAGGAACCTTCCCGGCATTTTCCTGAAACGATTTAGGGAAATCACGGAAAACCTATATCGGGATGGCCGGAGACGGGTTTGAACCGTCGTCCTCCCGAATGCAAGGACAGTGTGATAACCACCGCCCCACCTCGCTCAGTATCACACTACAAGTACCTCGATGTGTTTGGAACAAAATGATATGTAGTTAAGAAGCTTGCGCCACACTACAAGTATACTGCTACGCAAGCATCTTAACCACATGTCCTTTTGTTCCAGAGAAATCGACTATCAAAAAGTGACTAAATTTTTTGGGCTTCCCGTATATTTATTACCAGTTTTTTTAAACGGTATTTGTAAAAACGCTTTCAACCCTTTCACATTCCACCTGCTATTCCACGTGCTATTTAACACCAGCTGGATTCAGATTGAAACGACTTCATGACAACCATAAAAAGGAGAATGTTTATGGCGCATCACTGTGTGTAGGCAAATGACTATTTAAGAGTATGGTCTGTTCAAAAAATTCCGCCAACATTCATAATTTAGTGCCAATGGTATGTAGGAGTATAATGCCGTTAGAATCCCTGCGCACGCCTGTGATTAATGTGTAACTGCCGGAAGTTTCATTGTTGTGTGTCTGTTAGTTTTTTGTTCAGTGCTGTGTTAGGTAGAATTCGAGAATTTCGAGATGGCAGAATTAGAGGAACAAAGCGTCTGCATTAAATTTTGTGTGAAACTAAAGAAATCTTTACAGGGACACACAAAATGATGCAGTAAGCGAACGGTGAGGAGTGCTTAAGCCACACTCGGTGTTTCGAATGGTTCACACGGTTTAAAAATTGCCGGACGAAAGTTAGATGACCCTCTTTCAGGACGCCCTTCGACGTCTACCGACTTTAACATTTTAATGTTCGGATAATAAGTTGCCCTCTCTTTAAACTAAGAAAAGATGATCAATGCAGCTAGCCGCTATCTCTGTGTAATGCCTTGTCTGTATAGACGTGTACCTGTTGTCTTTAAGATCCTTTCACCTTCACACATAAGTCTATACAGTAAAGTAAGGCCCTCCCAGTTCTTGGCTGATCCGTGATGAGACAGGCGAAAAATTAGACTAATGGAGGGTTATTAGTATTATCTCTATTTTCATTCGCTCTCTCTCTTTCTCTCCTTTATTTATGTATAGTTTTTAATATAAGATTTCATTACGTGATATAGTGAGAAAAAGAATCAGCCAAGTAGAATCTTTGGTGAAGTCCTTCGTCTTGGAAATCAGCGGCTGGCTTGCTGTAAGAGATCTTTACATTTATTATTACTGTTAAACACTGCAGTCAGTCGGGAGAATCAATCGTTTGGACAATTTGTTCCTTTTACGAAAGATTGCGAATTCCAGATGTGTACGAAGCCTTTTTGGACGATTTAACACAGACTCAGTGATTGCAGGCTCTCTTCGACACAGCTGAAACTTCCCCTCTAATTACAGGGCCAACGTGATCAACAAATGATTCAGAAAAAACTCATTTGTTCATTCACTCCAGAACAAAAAAGTCACAAACCTTATTTATGGAGGAAATCATGTATTAAATCCATCCCCATTACATGTCCAGATCTCCGGTGATTCCACGACTTAATTATTTTCCTTTTACAATCTCTTTCTCTTCAAAACAAACCGCTAGCGGCGCAAATGTTAATTGGGTCGCTTTAGCGAGAAGAAAAGCAGAATATGTATCTCTCAGAAACACGTCAATCCCTCAACAGATACTCCAGAAGCTGTCCTAGTTACCACTCACACAAACATGGAGAATGCATACATGCATCTCTGTTATTTCAAAGAATAAATGCACTAGAAAATACTTTGGCGTCGACGAGCTGTCGCCGCATATATTACGAGAAAATCAGATCAGATAACTTTTCCAAAGTGAATGAATATGGATGGTTTGATTGAAAATGATTAATTGGTGCGTGGTAGAGGGTATTTGCTGTGGGGACATTACACGACGACGCTCATACCAATAACATCAACGAAACTGTGCGTGCCAATCGATGACTGACTTTGCAAGAGATTGCAGAAGAATGCAAAATTTCAGTTGGATCATGTCATGAAATCCTGACAGTATCTTGGAATATATCGTGTTGCCACCGAGTCATCTCGCGGCTCATGAGTCAAGATTAGAGACAGACAATAAGAAATTCAGCCTTCAGTTGCAAGGTAAAATTTTTTTAGTTTACCTATGTGTCCATGCCAATAATGGTATCTTCTTCAGAACAAATATTGAGGGCAAAACGTTGGCCATGTCACCGAATAAAACTAATACAGAATAAAGACGCATAATCATAAGATTATGTCTGTCAGTACTAAAAACAGTAAGAAAACCGTAGACGGAGCAACGCCGGGCCAGGAATAAGGGTCACACGTAAGCAACAAGGCTGTTAATTTTTGTTCTCAAGAAGATACCATTATTGGCATCGAAACCTAGGTAAACAAAACAGTTTACCTTGCAACTGAAGGTTGAATTTCTTATTGTCTGAACAGTTCACGGTTACTGAAGCGCTGCACTATGTTAAGGATCTGTAAAGACTAGAGACCTTCGCCTCGCAGTTTGTGTAGAACTTCTTGATCGTGCAAATGAGAGCCAGATGTTCCTTAAGAGAATCGTAGCTGACGATGAGACGTGGGTCTTCGGTTATGCTGTGAGACCAAGTTTCAGTCTTCACAATGGGTCGGGAAAGTTTCTCCAATACCAAAAACGCTATACAGGTCAGATCAAATGTCAAAGCCGTGGTGATAGTTTTCTTCGACTTTGAATGGCCAGTTCATCACGAATTTGTGCCACAGGGAAAAACTGTCAATCAATGGTACTATGGAACATGTTGCGACACCTGCGAGAGAATCTGAGAAGGAAACGGTCTGAAGTGTGGCCAGACAATTCATGGCTCTTGCATCATCTTGATAACGCATCCGCACATTCATCCCTGTTTGTGCGCGACTGTTGGACAAAGAAACGAAATGACGGTGCTGCCTCATCGACCGTACTCGCCAGACCTGACCCCTGCGGACATTTTTTTCATTTCCAAAGCTGAAAACCCCGTTGAAAGAACGAAGATTTGCAACGATATACGAGATAAAAGAAAATTCGCATACGGCACTTCACGCGATCCAACAAAAGGCGTACCAAGACTGCTTCCGGACGTGGAAACGGTGTTGGAAGCGGTGTATCAGTTGTGGAGGAGAGTATTTGTAAGGAGATCAGCCACAATAAGTAAAAGTTAAGTTCTGGGATTTTCTGAACAGATGATGCTATAGATATGTTAGGAGAGGAGTTGCATTTATCATCTAATAGAACATAGCACTCCTTGTGAACGTGGCCACGGCGCTGGATCATGGATGATGGCTGTATGGGGAAGCGCACCACAAGCGAAGGGGCGGCCGCTGGCGTTTCCTTCCGCGGCCGCAAGGGGAGCTGGCCAGAGCTACAGGCTCTCGCTTTTAGCCACTAATTGCAGGTCCTAGTCAGTAGCTTCTCTCAATCAAGTCCTGTTGGCGCCGCCATTTTTGCGGGTCAGTCTGAGAGATTAAACGTTACAAATTTATACGAAACTTACGGAAAGGAACTGCTGTTTAAAAATGCTGTTTTGTGAGCTCAGCCTTAATTTGTAAAATTTCAAATTAAAACCAGATATATAAACAAACGCCTTTAGAATTATATCAAGCCCTACAGATTCTATAGCGCCCCTCGGCAGGTCCCGCCTGGTAGTTTTATTCTTCGTCGTGTGTGCTCCAAGTGGGTTTTAAGTGTGTTGTTTCGGAGTGTTTTTAATACTGTGGCCCACTTTTAACCTGTGCATGCGCATCCAGTGTCTTCTGTGTTTTAAGAATCGCCAACTGTGTTTTTTAACTTTCTGGTGACTTTTTTAACTGTCCCCAATGAACTTCTACATGTCAGTGTATTTTTACCTCCATTTTCTCCCCTTACTCTGTTTTATGTTCCCCTTTTTTACCTCCTTATGTATGTCTTATTTTATTCTTGTTTTCGTTGTCATTCACTCGGCTGAAGAGCGGCGGATTGTGCTGCTGACAGCCCTCCCCTGCCCGTATAGGGCAGGGGCATGAAATTACAATAAAGAAAAAAAAAACTATAGCGCCATACACTCTGCATAGCATTTTGGACCCGATTACCCTCCCCTACACGAATACTCTTTGAATTTATAATCCCATCCTTACGTTTCACACTGAACACTTCCGAATATTATAAGAATGCTTGCTGTCTGTTCCTTTGGACGTGTCTGACAGAACGGTCAGGCTGGGAACCTGCAGCTGTGATACAAAAATAAATGAACTATTGATATCAGCTGCATCAGGACTTAATGCGGAATCAGCGGCGCTGAGTGAAATTGTGTACCGGACCAGAATTCGAACCCTAAATATTCTGCTTACTAGGCAGGTGCGTCAATATGCGGCATCCGAGACACAGCGTTTATCGCAATTGCACGGACTTTCTCGGTAAGTCTCTCAGTTGACCCACACTCCTATCGAGCTCCACTTACCGCGGTCCCCGTCCATATACCAATGCTCGCTACTTTGCGATTCCCACAGGAAGTCGTACGTAATTGTACACACACTCTGAACGTGGTGGTTTCATTGTCCATCGAAGCGAATCAATTATATGAATGCGCCGTGTATGTTCTTTCGCACATGCAGGTAACGCATTTCTAAAACAAATTCCGAAGACGCCTCAAAAATGCGAAATGAGTCAATGAATCTTCTGTTGCCATTGCAGCCTAGACTGTTTTTAGGGATTCGTACCTTCTTGTTTAGAAACGAATCCGTAGTTTGTTGTCCGTCTGTCTGTCGGTCCAACTGCTCAAACCCTTTTTTTCAGGAACGGGCAAATGTATCAAGTTGAAATTAAAGTCAACCATTAAAGTATACGGTCCCTTGGGTACGTAAAAACGCGAATCTTGTAACTCCATGCATTGAAAAGATAAAGCATCTATGTAAAATATTTTTATATTCGCAGTATCATTTATCAAAACCTAAAGCATACTTCCCGTTGACCTAGAATCACGAAACTTGGCAAGAAGCAAAGTTTCAAACTACAACGAAAGGAAAAAATCCGAAAATTGTGACTTTGTAATTATACCACGCGAAAAAATTGTTTTTGTCATTTATTATCAGAATGTGTGTCTGTTCTTCCGTTTGTTAAGACTCCTTTATCTCGGGAACGGCTTGACGCATCAAGTTGAAATTTATTTTAAATACTAATGCCTATGATTCCTTGGTGGTGTAATAAACGGATGTTAGTTGCTAAGTCAGTGCAATCAACAGAAGCGGCCATTTATGTCACATGTTTTGACGTTTGCAAACCCACTCATCAAAACTTATAGGGTATTTCCCATTGGCCTAGAATCACGAAATTTGGCAAGAAGAGAGGTTTCATTGTGTAATTAAATGAAAATAAGCAGAAAATTGTTAATTTGTAATTAAATCAGACAAAAAATACCTTTTTTGACATTTGTTATTAACATTTTCGGAAGTCTTGGAATCCCTGGGACAGATGTCTTACCAGTATCAGTATCGATAATAGGTAGAAATCGTCGAGATACCCGATTCCCTGAGTGGTAGAACTGTCTGTATACATAAATTTGTACAGACCCCTCAGTGCGCGACTCCTACTCGCACCTGGTCAATTTTGTCCTACAGAAAATACGTTACGGTTGCTCCACCATGGCCACAGAGTAGGAGGATTAATGTAATCTGCATAAAAATAAAAAAATGTGGATCTCTTTGGCAACGTTCAGTTCGACTTTAGTAAAGGTAATTGCACCAGAGAAGCCGTTTTTACGTTACCCTTGACAATGGAAGTAGACACATTTATAGGCTGTCGACGCAACTAAAGCGTTTGAAAACAAAAATATTACACTATGTTTGAAAGTTCTCTTTAAATAATAAAAATATGAGTGACGTACTCTGTTTTTAATAATAAGAGCTGTGCAGAAATAATAATGAATCGTAATAGAAAATTGAACTATCGTAATGTGAAGCCAAAGCTGAATTGTAATAATAATTAACTGTCGTGATGAAAAGAGAAGTATTTCATACTGTAAAAACTTATGAATCTGACTGAAAGAATTTTGAACAGTGTAAACTGCTTGAATAATGAACTTTGACATAAAACCTACAATAATTAGTTCTGCAAAACTGATCACAAAAACTGTCTCTGAATGAAAGAAGTTGGCCCTGATTGAATAAAAAAAACATCAAAATATTTATTCCTTACCTCTGTTCTCCGGAAATCTGGATAACACTTTGCATTACTGCTCTGTCTTGCACGCCGCTATGCTAAAGCTGCAAATTACTGTATCCACACAGAGACACTCGTGAGGTGCAATGAGTTCTGTCAGTTGCAAATCGAAGTATGCTTTTAATAAAAACCATGATAAATTAAAAGTTGTAAGAGAAAGGTAAGTGAAAAATGAAATATGGGCATAAATGACAACACTAAGTTTTTTGTATAAGTGACAGAGTGCTCATGGCTGATTTTAAATGTTATGAATATCTTAACATCCAAACAATACACTTTACAATCTTTCAAATCTAGTAACTCTCAGGACAATAACCAAGTTAGTCCGATGGCACAGCAATAATGAAAAAAAAATATATATCAGTGTAATATTTACCTCTAACATTCCATTTCTGGTATACATTTAGTTCCATTAAACTTCCTCCTTCAAAAATCAGTTCCCGTTACAATCTTGATATAATCCTGTTAATTAAACACATTGATAAATTAAGAGTTTACATTTGAAACATAACATTGAAACTGCATTCTCAGTGCAATATAGCTTAACATTATTTGATCCTGCGCCTCCTCTCACACCAAAGATAATAACCTAACTTCTGCGATACAGCTTTACAACATCGCTGCTCGCTCACAATCGACTCAGATACCAAAATTACACATGACACCTATCATGTTTTATATTCTCAGAGAAATTGCTGAAGACTGTATGAAAAAACGTCCAATACATAATATCCCGACGGTACCACACAGATTTACAATGATAATTTCCTGTGAATTCGTATATAAATATTATTGAATTGGTAAACTACTATAAGCTACTGAAGTCGAGACAAATTGTTTGTAATAAAACTGAGAGGTTATTTTGGCAGATTTCGTAAACACGCATCACTGGCGCCTGTTGTAAGTCTGACGTATCAACAGAAATGTCTTACACCTACTGTGATTAAAGCAAAATATTAAAGTTCGGAGATTGACTCATAAGCTAAAATACGGTATAAAGAACACTAAAATGTCCAACTCAAATAATTACAACACCGACTGATCCCACCAGCTGAAAGCAAATACAAGTCCTGACTGTTCGTCCAGCTTACAAAATCCTAACAGGGGTTAACTTATGGAAGGTCAAATACTCGTTCAGCATCGACAACTGCAAATATTCAGTTTTCAGAAATGCACTCGAGAAATCTGCGGTCTGTAAAAACAGCGAATAAAGTTAGCGCACAAACTGTGACTCAGAAGCGAAGTTTTCACAAGTGATGAAGGTACAAACAGGAATAACTCTAGGTTTCAACTGTAATGTGAGGCCAGTTCACGACGCAGAGTGGCGGAACACATGCTTCCAGCGTGATTGAAAACAGACCCCTCTCTCGAGAGGAAAGCTTAAATTTTCATTAAGCTCAGATTTTTAAGCAGAAAATTACAATTTCTATATCCTTAATAATAGTACAATTATAAATACTCGGGAGACTGCACGCTTCTGTGATAATCAGTTCAAAGGTCGGAGGAAAATATGCTGTGGATAATTCGCGCACGATCTATAGAAATATAATTAACATGATTGCACAATGTCAGTAAATTATTAATAACGTCCAAATTCTATTACTGTCGAAGCGCAGATCACTCTAATGGAATATAACCACCTCTTTCTGCTAGTGCATTATTTTTCTTGTAACTTTGATTTGAAGTATGGACGACTTTAATTGCTAAAACATTAATCGGCTGAAAATAGCGCAACAAATCATATAAAACTTGTAAGAATAATGTGTGCTGTGTATGATAGCAGTCTGTCCTAGCTTGTGTTGCATTGCTGTTATACGTAGCTGCCTTCTTTGATTAATAAAATAGTATTTTGATTTAATGTATATATATTTTTATCGATGAAATATGACATCTTTGACAAAAGCAAGAACATCAGCTGATCTTCCTCGTCAAAAAGTTCAGTGTGACATTTTGATTTTAATTATATCACCTTTCGCTAAACAGGTATTAATTGCCAATGTTTTCCTGTAACAGTTTTTCTTCCCCTAATGAACGTTGATGGTGCTGATACAAACATGGTAGTGGAATGCTCCGTGCTTTGCCCTCTTTAAAAGGATAAATGGCGCTTTTCTGTACCTCATATGGCTGGCGCGATACAACATATAAGTAAAACGATTCGCTTACCGGTACTATTATCACAAATGCTCACGTGGCCAGCACGATAGACGTTCCAGTCGCGCCAAAATTTGACATTGTCGCGCGCACGCCTCCTCCATCTTCCTGGCCAGCGCGGGCTACTCAGGTCTGCACTGACAGCTCGAAGCACCCGTGCCACGCCCCCTCAACTGCCGAGCGTTCCATGTCTGCTCTTACGGCAGCTTGGGAGAGCATGGCACGTCACAATATGTACAAGAACCAAGAGGGAACCATAAGAATGGGAACCCAAGAGGAAGTGTTTGCATTAAAAATGGCATAAGGCAGGGATTCAGTCTTTCTCTTCTGTTGTTCGACGTGTATATGAAAGAAGCAAAATGAAGGAAATAGCAGGACGGTTCAAAAGTGATAATGAAATTCATAGTGTAAGGGCAATAATGATAAGATTCACTGCTGATACTGCTGTCCTCCGTGAGAGTGAAGAATTATAGGAGTTGTTGAAATGGATGAACAGAGCATTGACTAAGGAATTTGGTTCGAGAATAAACAAAAGAAAGACGTAACTGTTACGGTGCGGAAGAAATGAGATTATTGAGAAACTTAACATTAAGTAAGCAAAATAAGGTGTAACGGACGAAACAGGGATGATATAAGAAGCATCCTATCGCAGTCAAAGAGAGCATTTCTTGCTAAAATAAGAAGAAGGAGTTCTGCCGCACACCACTGAAGAGATATAGAATATGGGCTGTTAGCAAACTAGAATATCACAGAATCGAGGCGTTTGAACTGTGGCGGTATAGAACAAAGCTGAAAATTAAGTACACTAAGAAGATACGGACTACTGCAGAGGCTCTACATCTATCTGCAACTATACTCTGCAATGCACGTTACTGTGTGTGGCGAACGGTTCTCAGGTGTCACCATCATTTACCCCTTTCGCTGTTCCACTCTCAAATGCTGGTGTGTGTGGGAGGGGAGGGGGGGGGAGGGAAACGCCTGTCGATAAACTTCCGTATGAGCTCTAGCTTATATGACATTTTCATCATGGTCATTTCACGCGCTGTAAGTGAGAGGAGGTAACAAGTCGGCCAACACTTCTTCGAACATTCGCTCTCGCAATTTATACACTGGTCTCCTTTGTGATAAACAACGCCTCTTATAGCGACTGCCACTTGAGTCTGTTGAGTATCTCCGTAATGATATCGCGCTTAGTAAATGATCCAGTAATCATTGTAGCTTCTCTATCTCTGCCCTTATTCCTAGTTGGTAAGATTTGCAGACTGAAGAACAATTTTCAAGAATTGGTCAAAGAAGCGTTTTGTAAGCTACTTCTTTCACATATGATATACATATCCTTTAGAGTCTTCCAATGAATATCAGCCTGTCATCAGCTTCACCTACGGTTTGATTTAGATGATTATCCCTTTTTAGGTCACTCCAGATTGTCATTACTGTTTTCAGCGATTGTTCATCAATAGTATAAGCTGGTCTCTTCGCCTATTTACGAGTAATATACTAGGCTTATTTATGTCATGGTTAAACTTCCAGTACCTGCACCAGTCATCGGTGTTCTGCAGGATGTTCTGCTTTTAGATGCTGTCTTTTGGCGTTGCCGGCCGGAGTGGCCGTGCGGTTCTAGGCGCTACAGTCTGGAACCGAGCGATCGCTACGGTCGCAGGTTCGAATCCTGCCTCGGGCATGGATGTGTGTGATGTCCTTATGTTAGTTAGGTTTAACTAGTTCTAAGTTCTAGGGGACTAATGACCTCAGAAGTTGAGTCCCATAGTGCTTAGAGCCATTTGAATCATTTTTTTCTTCTGACGTTGCGACCTACCTATAGACTACAGAATCGTCTGCAAAAAGCCTCCGATAATATCTTCTAGATAATTCTTTGCATAATCGCCGAAGAAAGAAATACATAGGGAACAGTGACAAGAAGAAGTCATAGGACGACAGACACATGTTGAGACATTGCGAAACAAATTCCGTAGTACTAAAGGCAACTGTAAAGGAAAAAACACTTTAGGGGATGTCAGAGATCAGAATGAATACGTTTAACTTAAAAGGCGAACAATTTTAGGTTAGGCTTTACCGTGACTTATTGACATTAAATGAAACAACATGTTTACTGTTACCAGTCACCGTTTTTATTTATTTCCGTGACGCGTTTCAAAGATTTAAACCTCCATCATCGGATGTATTTAGATTTGTTAGTATGACATTTGTGTGTGTGTTGTGTTACGATTTTTGGAGGAACTTGTGGGACTGCGTGGTGGAGAAACAAGCTACTATTTCAGAACATGGATTTGGATTTCTTCTGACAAAAATTAAACTGATATTTAATGGTAAACATAAAATAAGTAAACTAGAGTACTTCCAGTGGTCACAGGTTCCTTTCGCTATCGTAACACATCACATGTATACTATCACATTTGTAAACAAATATGGCGTCTTGAATCTGCTGGGTGCAAGGTTCGTATAGCAGAAGAGAAGACACAATCGCAAAGTGCAAACAATATATATCACAACAACATTATTACAGAATAATTGTTAAAGCATTTGTAGGTGTTTGTTTTGAGGTGTCAAATATATGTGTGTGTTATGCTTATCCATTACGGATATTTTAGAACCGTGATTGTATATTAAATGTAAATAAGTTATACACCACTGCAACCAGTCACTTTTTTTCAATAATAATGCTTTAATACATGAAACGGTTTTCGCACAGTTGTAAAGCGCATGCAGGTTGCTGGTAACGTGTCACTGTCAAAGTGTAAACTAATATAGTTCGTGTGAAAGTGTTCTGGACATCAAAATGGAGGCAGATAGGAAAAAAACCTCCTATACTGTCGCAAACCAGCACCCAGCATTATGCTACTACCAGTAATGATGTAACTTCCCGGATCCTCCCGAAATCATCTGAAGATGAACCTGAAAGGGTTCGAAAACCGGTTCATGTAATAAAGCATTATTATTGAAAAAAAGTGACTGGTTGAAGTTGTGTATAACTTATTTACATTATGCGGTAGCGTTCTCGCTTCCCACGCCCGGGTTCCCGGGTTCGATTCCCGGCGGGGTCAGGGATTTTCTCTGCCTCGTGATGGCTGGGTGTTGTGTGATGTCTTTAGGTTAGTTAGGTTTAAGTAGTTCTAAGTTCTAGGGGACTGATGACCATAGATGTTAAGTCCCATAGTGCTCAGAGCCATTTTTTTTATTTACATTACATATATGTGTGTGTACTTCAGGTGGCATATACAGGGTGTTACAAAAAGGTACGGCCAAAGTTTCAGGAAACATTCCTCACGCACAAAGAAAGAAAATATGTTATGTGGACACGTGTCCGGAAACGCTTACTTTCCATGTTAGATCTCATTTTATTACTTCTCTTCAAATCACATTAATCATGGAATGGAAACACACAGTAACAGAACGTACCAGCGTGACATCAAACACTTTGTTACTGGAAATGTTCAAAATGTCCTCCGTTAGCGAGGATACATGCATCCACCCTCCGTCATATGGAATCCCTGATGCTCTGATGCAGCCCTGGAGAATGGCATATTGTATCACAGCCGTCCACAATACGAGCACGAAGAGTCTCTACATTTGGTACCGGGGTTGCGTAGACAAGACCTTTCAAATGCCCCCATAAATGAAAGTGAAGAGGGTCGAGGTCAGGAGAGCGTGGAGGCCATGGAATTGGTCCGCCTCTACCAATCCATCGGTCACCGAATCTCTTGTTGAGAAGCGTACGAACACTTCGACTGAAATGTGCAGGAGCTCCATCGTGCATGAACCACATGTTGTGTCATACTTGTAAAGGCACATGTTCTAGCAGCACAGGTAGAGTATCCTGTATGAAATTATGATAACGTGCTCCATTGAGCGTAGGTGGAAGAACATGGGGCCCAATCAAGACATCACCAACAATGCCTGCCCAAAACGTCCACAGAAAAATCTGTATTGATGACGTGATTGCACAATTGCGTGCGGATTCTCGTCTGCCCACACATGTTGATTGTGAAAATTTACAATTTGATCACGTTGGAATAAAGCCTCATCCGTAAAGAGAACATTTGCACTGAAATGAGGATTGACACATTGTTGGATGAACGCTGTACATGGTACGGAAACAACTGGTTCTCCCGTAGCACTCTCCATACAGTGACGTGGTCAACGTTACCTTGTACAGCAGCAACTTCTCTAACGCTGACATTAGGGTTATCGTCAAGTGCACGAAGAATTGCCTCGTCCATTGCGGGTGTCCTCGTCGTTCTAGGTCTTCCCCAGTCGCGAGTCATAGGCTGGAATGTTCCGTGCTCCCTAAGACGCCGATCAGTTGCTTCGAACGTCTTCCTGTCGGGACACCTTCGTTCTGGAAATCTGTCTCGATACAAACGTACCGCGCCACGGCTATTGCCCAGTGCTAATCCATACATCAAATGGGCATCTGCCAACTCCGCATTTGTAAGTATTGCACTGACTGCAAAACCACGTTCGTGATGAACACTAACCTGTTGATGCTACTTACTGATGTGCTCGATGCTAGTACTGTAGAGGAATAAGTCGCATGTCAACACAAGCACCGAAGTCAACATTACCTTCCTTCAATTGGGCCAACTGGTGGTGAATCGAGGAAGTACAGTACATACTGACGAAACTAAAATGAGCTCTAACATGGAAATTAAGCGTTTCCGGACACACGTCCACATAACATCTTTTCTTTATTTGTGTGTGAGGAATGTTTCCTGAAAGTTTGGCCGTACCTTTTTGTAACACCCTGTAAATCCAATTTCGACAAGTTAAAACAGCTTAACATTCGTATCGTTCGTACAGTCAGGTGAAATGTTAAAATGGCTTAACCTTCATACTTGTTAATAACAATCACGTGAAATGTTACAGACTTGAAGTACAATAATCATATTGACTACAGCAGTAAAATCTTACATAGATGACGCTATTTGATTGGGATTAATAGACAGATGTGAGAGGCTGGAGGCAGAAGGAGAGGAAGGGAGAGAGAAAGTGTGTGTGTGTGTGTGTGTGTGTGTGTGTGTGTGAGAGAGAGAGAGAGAGAGAGAGAGATAGAGAGAGAGAGAGAGGATGGGGGGGGGGGGGGGAGAGAGAAATTGTGTGTACATCAACTACTGGCACAAATTGTATATCTATCTGCATATTTTATAGCATTAACCAATGTATTACCCCGACATTTAGGCAGCTAATATATGTAACATGTAATCTTAAGACCCCTTGCCATGTAAATGTTTGCTCTCAATAATCACTCTTTGCATCCCGTCTCTCTCTCTCTCTCTCTCTCTCTCTCTCTCATTCAAAGTTAATCTGCCCAGTCACGCAATCAAGGCTATTTTCGAGTACAAAAACATTGCGGAAAAGGTCGCAATGACAACACAACACATAAACTTCAATAGGAATTCTCTCAAGAATAACGTCATTCCAAATTATGTCAAGTTTGACATCAAAACAAACACGACAACTGCGATGAAAACATTGGAAAACGCACGAAAACTCTGGGTGAAAAATGAACTGAAAAAACTCTATATTAAAAAACAAATGTTCAAGACACAGCTTTATAATTCAAAATTACAGTTGGGAAAGTTGCTTAATAGATTGTAATATGATTCCATAACCAAAAAAGTCAAAAAGTACACCGAGTTTATCGTACAGAAAACGAAAGCTACACAGAGGAAAAAACTAGCCAATCTTATAAAGCAACAATTACCCCCAAACTGAACCAAAACATCCGAAAGAAACACACATGCTACTCACTTTTCCTCAACAACACGAACATAATATTCACTGCAGAAGAAGAGGCACTACTCTGCAAAGGCTTAAATACAACGTTCACGCTACACTGGAACAAAAGAACCAAGAAAAGCTCATCACTTGTGTCGCACAAATCTCTACCATCGCCTTTAAGAAGCAAAATGATAGAATAGCAGCCTGCCACAAAATTAACGAAATCATTGAAAAGGAAATTGAAAAACCATTCCAAGCATACAAGAAAAGAGAAGAAGCCCTTACACGTACCATTAAGACTAAATTAAACATGAATAATGCAATAATTGTAAAAGCTGACAAGGGCACACAACTGTTGGAATGGACAGAGTAACATATATAGAAAAAACTTTCGACTTCTCCCAAACCAGCAACATAACAGAAATACATAAAGATCCAACAGCCAGAATACAAAAGGATATTAAGCGCATTTCAAACAACATTAACTTTCTACTCACCATCCAAGAAGCAAGAAACATTGTAACAATGAGCCCACAAGCACCTTGCCTTAGAATGCAACCAAAGATCCACAAAAATGGGACCCCCATCAGGCCCGTAGTGAACTGTAGGAACAGCCCAACATTCATATTCAATAAAATGTTCTTCAGAATTCTCAAAGAAACATACACATTGAGTAATGAGAGAACACTTAAAAACACGACAGAATTCACACAATATGTCAAAAACATACAAGTACCTGATGGAGCCACACTTGCCTCATTTGACATACAAAACCTTTATTCCTCTGTGCCAATAGATCCCACACTACAGGTAATCAATGCCTACCTACATAAACACAAAAACATCCCTTCAACTCACATTACTGAAATAATGGACCTGCTTGAATTCACACTTTCACACAATTATTTTAAGTTTAACAACAAAATCTACAAACAAACAGATGGTCTGGCAATGGGCTCTAATCTTTCTGGATTGCTAGCAGAAATATTTATAAGTAACCTAGTGACAAAATCCTGAATTCCAATCACCACCTCCTCAAAAATATCATTTACTACTACAGGTATGTAGATGATACCATCATTTTAATCAAAGGAACTAAGGATGACATCAGTGAGTTGAACCAGTTTTTTAACAACTCCCATGAAAACATAAAATTCACAGTTGAACGTCACAACACATACCACAATCCACAACTCCTCTTGTCACCCTGAAGCACACAAAATGGCAGCATTCCGGTACATGATTAATAGAGCTATCCAATTACCACTCTCTGAAGATCAAGAAATTGAAATAATAAAACAAAAAGCTATTGAAAACGGATATAACAGCTCCATAGTAGACACCCTAAAACACTCAGTAATGGCAAAGCAATCACAACACAAAAAACAAAATTAAAATAACATCTTCCGTACAATCCTCTTTCTAGGTAATATTTCATACCAGATTGCCAATGTCTTCAAACGAAAAGGCACAAGCATATCATTTACAACAGACAACAAGATTGGACAGAAGTTACCCCACAACGTGGCACACGAAACCCACTTCATCACACAGGAGTGTACAAATTTGAATGTTTGGTCTGTGACTGCTTCTACATAGGCCAGACAGGCAGATCATTTGAGATTAGATTCAAGGAACACATGGCAGCACTGTTGTTGTTGTGGTCTTCAGTCCTGAGACTGGTTTGATGCTGCTCTCCATACTACTCTATCCTGTGCAAGCTTCTTCATCTCCCAGTACCTACTGCAGCCTACATCCTTCTGAATCTGCTTAGTGTATTCATCTCTTGGTCTCCCTCTACGATTTTTACCCTCCACGCTGCCCTCCAATATTAAATTGGTGATCCCTCGATGTCTCAGAACATGTCCTACCAACCGATCCCTTCATCTAGTGAAGTTGTGCCACAAGCTCCTCTATTCAATACCTCCTCATTAGATATTTGATCTATCCATCTAATCTCCAGCATTCTTCTGTAGCACCACATTTCAAAAGCTTCTATTCTCTTCTTGTCCAAACTATTTATCGTCCAAGTTTCACTTCCATACATGGCTACACTCCATACAAATACTTTCAGAAACGACATCCTGACACTTAAATCTATACTCGATATTAAGAAATTTTTCTTCTTCGGAAACGCTTTCCTTGCCATTGCCAGTCTACATTTTATATCCTCTCTACTTCGACCATCATCAGTTATTTTGCTCCCCAAATAGCAAAACTCATTTACTACTTTAAGAGTCTCATTTCCTAATCTAATTCCCTCAGCATCATCCGACTGAATTCGACTACATCTTAAACCCTCCTTCCAAGACACTGTCCACTCCGTTCAACTGCTCTACCAAGTCCATTGCTGTCTCTGACAGAATTACAATGTCATCGGCGAACCTCAAAGTTTTTATTTCTTCTCCATGGATTTTAATACATACTCCGAACTTTTCTTTTGTTTCCTTTACTGCTTGCTCAATATACAGATTGAATAACATCGGGGATAGGCTACAACCCTGTCTCTCTCCCTTCCCAACCACTGCTTCCCTTTCATACCCCTCGACTCGTATGACTGCCATCTGATTTCTGTACAAATTGTAAACAGCCTTTCGCTCCCTGTATTTTACCCCTGCCACCTTCAGAATTTGAAAGAGAGTATTCCAATCAACACTGTCAAAAGCTTTCTCTAAGTCTAAAAATACTAGAAACGTAGGTTTTCCTTTTCTGAGTCTAGCTTCTAAGTTAAGTTTTTTAATGAAATTCGCCAATTTAAATGGAATTTCATTAAAGAATAAAAGTAAATAATCAGTTACCTTTTTTAAATTTTTTGCTTTTAGTTAATTTGCCTTTCTTTCTTTCTGTACGTACGAACGAACTTTGTTGTAGAACCTCTCATTTACATGTGGTAATAAAAAATTCATTTACACGGAACTAAGTACATTTAAAATTACATGAACTCATATTAACTGATTAAGAATATTTAGTTGAGGATTAAATTATTTACATAATTCGGCCTTGGCACACATTTTCTAAATGCCGTGGTTTTTTTAAAAATATTTACTAAATTCTTTCCCGGCGTTAGCTATGGAACACAAGACTGTCTCTATTAGCAGAAAACGGTTAAATATTGCCAAGCCGACGTTTAATTATCACTGATAAAACACACATCCCTATACATTTAAGTTATTTGAAAGAACCAAAATTGTTAAATTTCAACATTAACTATCCGCCTATGAATGCACAAATGTGAACTAATTTAAAATCCGTAAGTCTCAGGATCGCTGTAAAAGAAGAACATTTTCTTAATTCACTGCTAATTTTTATCTGTTCCCGATTTACGGGTTTGGTTAATTTTTCTTAGCGGAACAATTTTTTAAATGTGCCGCCGCTGCAAATCGTTCGGTCGCGGCACAGCCCAGCAACACCGCTAAAAATGCTGAAAATTCTTTAAAGAAATATTATAGATGACATGGGCAAGCTAATTTACATTAATAATACACACTTTTGATAAATTATAATATATTTAAACCACAACAAATATTCAACTCACATTAGTTTGTAATTTCTCCTCTAATGGCGGCTAAATCTAGCTACAGACAAAAGACGTCTACCCATTCATAAAATGCTTCGTCACAGCTTGCTCTCGCTTTCAGCTCTACAGGGAGACGACCAAAGAATACTCAGTACGTGGTGCTTTTATACTACTGCTGACTATTAACATCTCTTTGTAATCATATAACATTATTTTCGTCTGTGGCTGAATTTTACATTTTTGTTATCGCAGATATTGACACATTTCGCAATTATATTATGAATATAGAAATATTACCATCCTAAATACAGAAAGAATACTACTACAGAAAATATTACAATAATAATGAATGTCCTTGACACAAAATTCAATAATATTTTTTGTTAAATAATTACAGTATTTACAAATTGCTTTATAGCGGCGTATATGGTACAATTAAATTTTAGTTTATTAATAGTGTGAGTTTGCCAGGGAACGTTACATTGCCCCCTGGCAGCATTTGGCAAAGAGTTTCTATACTTTGACACAATGGTGCCAGTAACGTTCTTTACAATTCTGTATTTTTTTATGGAATGGCTCTTTTAATTAGTCCCAGGGTTATATATGTTCATGGCTCCCCCATTTGGGCGAAGGCAGACAGGAAACCTGGGCAAAACTGTGCTGGAGCCCAGCCATCCCAGTTGGTTCATGATTAATCTTGTCTCCTTAACAGTCATTCTTTTGAATTGATATAGCAGTTTGTCATCAATGGTTACATAATATCACAGTCACATACAGTTCAACGAAAGTTTTTGTGTGTGATTAACAACTCGTTATTATCAATTTTTGCGATGTACTGCAAGGTCACTTGTCCTAGGATACATCACTTAGTTTTTTGAAATCACTTAGCACAACGTCACTTTTTATAATGTTCCCACTACCTACGTGTTACAAATCCATCTCCTACACTTGTTAATGTTCATTTTCTCTTATCAGTTTACGGATATACATAATAAATGTTCAATGTTTATCAAAAATGGAGTCATTGACATGTTATGCAGTTTGTGTAAATATTTTGGAATATGTCAATAATGCTGTGGTTGGTGAGCGGTGCGGAGTGATTGTTGAGCGGCGCTCGGCGCGGCGCGTTGGCTCCGTGTAGGTCACCGCCCCCGGTGTTGACAGCTACGGCGCGGAGAAGCGTGTGGCTGTCTGGTCTGCTACGGGCTGCTGCGGCCGCTGCATGGCTGAAGTAGCCGGATGCGCGTTGTATATCAGCTCGCCCGTGTGACATCTTCTTGTAGTGCTCCAGCAAACATGCAACAAGTTCACAAACAGTGTACTATCCTTATGGGCATTTTTCCTGCTGTGGGAAAAAAACGCACACAGTTATTGGCAGTTATTATTCAATAAGCCTTCACTAGTCTGGTTTGCACAATGTTTCGTTGTCATAGTAACACGTTTTATGGGCACACAATATTTTTTCACCATCTCATGACTTGTCATTAGTCAGACGCAAGTTTTCACCTTAGGACAAAATGTATCTCTGTAGTCAATGCGCTTTCCTAGCGTCCCTTGACACACAAAGAGTTATAGTTTGACACTAACTTGGTCCACCGTCCGTTATCGGCTCACTGTTCGTGTCGTGCTAGTTCCTTGTTCACTTGCACACACGGCGATGATACAGTTTCTTATTGTTTGTTCAAAACAACTTCATGACGTATTGCTGCAGGTTTAACAGTCACTGTCTGTCTCTGCCACACAATACTGCACTTTTGTTTAAGTTTTTTTTTTTTTTTTACAATGTCCGTTGTGCGATTTTTATAACAGCACATTCGTAACTTCTTTGTTCGCTCTTTACCAAGGTGTGTGATATTTGCGTACATGGTAACAAATATTAAAACTTCGTATTAGTTTGCCCAAGAATCATCTATATTTATGTTCGAGTAGATTTTATTTGTGCATTCCAGCCGGATTTAGGCATATTGTTCAATAACTCCTTTGAAATTATGTCTCACTTTACTTGCAAGGTCCTACGTAACTACAGTGTAGTCTCTGTAGGCTAAAATTGACTTGGACTGTATCAGGCTAGCTCTTTTTTACTGATTGAATCTGCACATGCTTCAATTGAAGCTTCTTTGTGCGTAACTTTGCGTTACTTAAATTTGCAATAAGTTTGCCTTCCATGGTGCCCTCGCGTCACTACTGGGTGCATTATTCTCTTTGATAACACTGGTTTGATAATAAAGTTCTCAGGGTCTCATATTATTGATATTATTCTGGGTTCGAATCTGTCAATCTGACAGCTACACATACATACATATATACATATATAATAGAAAAGATTGTACCAAGAAATATTTCAAGTTTGACACACATATAGAATATTATGCAGTACACAAACTAATCACTACTAAAATGTTCCTCCTGACTGATCTCTGTCACAATTTAACACTATAAATAATTGCACTAATCAGGTTATCTGTGCAGACATTTAGAGCATGTTTAAGCTAACACTAATTAAAAGAAGACATAACACAAATATTCATAAATAAAACAGAAAATCAATCATGTTCTTATAACTAAATACTTCTACACTAGTACATTATCTCTACAGATCACACATCATTAATGTTCATTCCTTTTCAAAATAATGGTGTACCTTTTTTACACATAACACATAGGACTATTAGTCATTTACTGTAGGAATATTTTTACATCCTTACGCGGATACAGTCCCCGTACTCTTCCTGAGTGGGGATCTGCTAAGAGATAGCTACTATTTCCTTCTTGGACTAAGGAATGGAGTATGAGGCTCGACAGTAGGTTTTGTGAGGCTTCACCTCGATGTTGTATTGATATCCCTTAACAATTCCTGTTCGTTCTGAAAATACATCTGCATAGTTAGATAATAACTGTACCAAATCCTGCTGTTGCATTGAGTTCAAATTTTCGGACTGTGATACTTTGTTCACAAGTGCGTCCACATTTGCTTTTAATTGATCACTTTGTACGTCTGGATAATAGAGATTTTGTCCTAAACAATGATTGTCTAAATGTAGTTTCCACTGATTCCTACATTTTATGTTAATAGCATTACAACTAGGCACAGGTACCTCTTCAGATCTGAGCATGGACAATTCTATCCTCCTATCCGCGTTCATCAAACTTAATTTTCCCCGAGAAAGGTCGATTATTGCGTCCCTTTCTCTCAAAAAATCTACCCCCAAAATGCAGGCTACCTTTAAACCCTTTACTACCAGGAATGAGCACGCTATGGCTTCCCCCCTATATACATCTCTACCCGCACTTGGAGTTTAATTATTTGTCGCTGTGCACTGATGGCTCCAGAGACTTTACAATTGTTCACAGGAAAAGTCAGCATATGCTTTTCTTTCCCCAGTACTCTGAATAAGTCCATACTCATGACACTGACAGTAGCACCTGTATCTACGATTGGTTGCACATCAATATTGTTAATTTTGATCTCTATTATCGCTTGTACTTTGTCTTTGTGCTCCTTTATGCACGTGGATGGTTCAGTTATTAATTCATGTCCCATCTGTACCCCGTCATTATACCTAAGGATACAGATTCCCGATGTTTTGTTCTGTGTCGGACTGCTCTCACTCCAAACCTCAGCCGACGATGGAGAGCGTATCTCGGCTGAATCTAGTTTGTTGGATTATTGCTGGTGGATGGGTGTGGCTGCTCTGTGTCACTGACCTCCACTATGTGTAAGTTGTGTTGCGTCGGCCGCCACGGTTGCGCAATTGGCGCATTTTGTGGTGGCGGTCGGTTATCGTCATATCTTTCACTGTTTTGCCGGTCCGGACTGGGCCTCTGGTTCTGTGGCCAAGTTCGGTTTGCATCGTTATAGGTATTACTGTTCTACGGCCCCCTGGCATTTTTCCATCTAC
This sequence comes from Schistocerca americana, assembly GCF_021461395.2. Classification (NCBI taxonomy): domain Eukaryota; kingdom Metazoa; phylum Arthropoda; class Insecta; order Orthoptera; family Acrididae; genus Schistocerca; species Schistocerca americana. Next base: position 213,546,545 of record NC_060125.1, on the reverse strand, counting down.
TATTGCTTGGTGGGCCTGTTTCATATCGGTCATCAGACCTCCTTTTCCGGTCATTATTCACCGGCGGACTATTGCCGATCCGGTCTCTACCTCTATTCCCGTTTTGTACATAATCTTGTCTCCTATTGTTACCTCCACCGTTTCCATTATTTGGTGGAGGCGTGTTATTTCGACCATTTCTGTAACCGTTTCCGTTACTTCTAGCCTGTTCAGAGGCTGCCTTAACATCCTCCTGAATCAGGTCAATTGAGTCCAGAACAGACAAGAAATGTTCTATGTCGTTCTCCGGTACGTGTATAAGTTTTTCCTTTACGTGTATCGGCAAGTGTGATTTCAAAAGTCTGATCAAATCCCGGGATGAAATCTGCTCGTCCCAGTAACGGGTCTTATTAATGTACTTCTCAAAATATTTTCGCAAATTGCCTAATCGTGGAGAATACGGCTCTGGATTATATACCTCTTTCCGTAATCTCTCCTGAATACATGTTGACCAATATTTGGCCAAGAATGCCTTTTCAAATTGCTCATATGTGTCGCAACTGTCAGCTGCTTCGGTTGCCCATAATGCAGCATCTCCTTGTATGTAAGACATAACGAACTGTATTTTCTGTGTATGACTCCAAACGCTAGGCAAAATGTTTCTAAATCCCTTGATAAACACTACAGGGTGAACAGATTTCTTCTCCGTTGTAAAGATCTGAAACTGTCGGTTTCTAATCAGCCTTTCTTCAATCACTATTTTGGAGTGACATTTATTTGTTTCGCTAACATTGGTTGCCTGTTCTGTCTCGCAGTCGCAATTTTTTACTGTTGTATTTATATGCCTATCATTGTTGGACCTGGCTGGCGTGACGCACGCCTTTGCGTCGCCGTGCAGCAAGCTGGTTTCCAGCTCTGCAAGACGACGGTTGACATTCCGCTGCCACAGCGGAATGTCGGTGTGTACCGCCTTTTTTAGGTCCTGCACTTCCGCATTGGAGCCTACGTCTTTGGCTTCAATCGCGGCGTGCACCTTCTCATCTATTTTTTTTATAAATTCGTTTTCAATTTTGTGCACTTGTTCGGACATTTTGTGCTCAATTACTTGACTTGTGTCAGTTTCTAATTGTTCCATCCTGTTAGCCAGTACATTAATTTCACCCACGATACTGGTGTTAACCACCTGGATATTATCTACTCTGTCGCTCAGTTCTTGCACCGCTTTGGGTATGGTTTCGTAGTTTTGTCTCAAACTAACAATCTCACTTTGCATAGTTTCCAAAGATTGCATTAACTGCAAGTCTCTCTCATTCAAGCGTTGATCACGCTCTGCTTGTTTAGCATCACGTTCTCTATCGCGTTCTGCTTGTTTAGCATCACGTTCTTTATCGCGTTCTGCTTGTTTACGTACAAATTCAGCTTGGAAATTGAGCATGCGCTCGAACATAACTCTTAATGATTGCACTTCTGACACCTCACCACTCTCTGGTCCGTGTCTAGTGCTTGTGGGTGGCACAGTATTTCTACATCAACTGAATCACTGGCTGGCAGTGGCAACATTTCTTGCCCTTCTGCCCCCAGATTCTCACATGGTACTTCCTGAATTACGCTACTAACATTACTTTGTGCCCCACTTTCTAACTCGGTATCACTACTTGCTAACTGTTGTTCATTATCCATGTTGATATCTTTCTGACTACGCAATCTAACCATAGTCAACAAAAGAAACAAAATCTGAACTAAATATCCTAACACTCAGGTTTCACACAAGAAATGGTCATTTGTTGAAACACACTTATTATATACTACAATGACTAACTACTCAAATGTCCTGTTATTTAAAAAAAAACACTAACAACAAGCACACCACTAATGATCCGAGAACACTGCACTGAGGCTACTTTACTACCCACAGGACAACTACACTGTAGCTTTACCTTTTGGTGATCTATCTTGGGTGCAGCTGCCCCCTGGTATTGTGGTAGGTAATTAATTTTTCGATATAATGAGCTCTCTTCTTCAGCTTGCCTCTGGGTATATAGTGTTCTCATGCAGAAAATCATATACAGGTATTACCACACAATATTGGTTAGGCAATACATACAATACACAAAAAAAATTATTGGTTGTTCTCCAACAAAGTTCGACTACAATAATTCCCTAGTTATCTCATGGGTATTTTGTGGCCACTGCATATTCGAGCCCCACGTTGGGCGCCAATTTAATGAAATTCGCCAATTTAAATGGAATTTCATTAAAGAATAAAAGTAAATAATCAGTTACCTTTGTTAAATTTTTTGCTTTTAGTTAATTTGCCTTTCTTTCTTTCTGTACGTACGAACGAACTTTGTTGTAGAACCTCTCATTTACGTGTGGTAATAAAAAATTCATTTACACGGAACTAAGTAAATTTAAAATTACGTGAACTCATATTAACTGATTAAGAATATTTAGTTGAGAATTAAATCCTTTACATAATTCGGCCTTGGCACACATTTTCTAAATGCAGTGGGTTTTTTTAAAATATTTACTGAATTCTTTCCCGGCGTTAGCTATGGAACACAAGACTGTCTCTATTAGCAGAAAACGGTTAAATATTGCCAAGCCGACGTTTAATTATCACTGATAAAACACACATCCCTATACATTTAAGTTATTTGAAAGAACCAAAATTATTAAATTTCAACATTAACTATCCGCCTATGAATGCACAAATGTGAACTAATTTAAAATCCGTAAGTCTCAGGATCGCTGTAAAAGAAGAACATTTTCTTAATTCACTGCTAATTTTTATCTGTTCCCGATTTACGGGTTTGGTTAATTTTTCTTAGCGGAACAATTTTTTAAATGTGCCGCCGCTGCAAATCGTTCGGTCGCGGCACAGCCCAGCAACACCGCTAAAAATGCTGAAAATTCTTTAAAGAAATATTATAGATGACATGGGCAAGCTAATTTACATTAATAATACACACTTTTGATAAATTATAATATATTTAAACCACAACAAATATTCAACTCACATTAGTTTGTAATTTCTCCTCTAATGGCGGCTAAATCTAGCTACAGACAAAAGACGTCTACCCATTCATAAAATGCTTCGTCACAGCTTGCTCTCGCTTTCAGCTCTACAGGGAGACGACCAAAGAATACTCAGTACGTGGTGCTTTTATACTACTGCTGACTATTAACATCTCTTTGTGATCATATAACATTATTTTCGTCTGTGGCTGAATTTTACATTTTTGTTATCGCAGATATTGACACATTTCGCAATTATATTATGAATATAGAAATATTACCATCCTAAATACAGAAAGAATATTACTACAGAAAATATTACAATAATAATGAATGCCCTTGACACAAAATTCAATAATATTTTTTGTTAAATAATTACAGTATTTACAAATTGCTTTATAGCAGCGTATATGGTACAATTAAATTTTAGTTTATTAATAGTGTGAGTTTGCCAGGGAACGTTACAGTTTGCAGCTGTGACTTATTAAACTGCTAGTTCGGTAATTTCACATCTGTCAACACCTGCTTTCTTTGGGATTGGAATTATTATATTCTTCTTGAAGTCTGAGAGTATTTCGCCTGTCTCATACATCTTGCTCACCAGATGGTAGAGTTTTGTCAGGACTGGCTCTCCCAAGGCTGTCAGTAGTTCTAATGGAATGTTGTCTACTCCGGGGGCCTTGTTTCGACTCAGGTCTTTCAGTGCTCTGACAAACTCTTCAAGCAGTATCATATCTCCCATTTCATCTTCATCTACATCCTCTTCCATTTCCATAATATTGTCCTCAAGTACATCGCCCTTGTATAGACCCTCTATATACTCCTTCCACCTTTCTGCTTTCCCTTCTTTTCTTAGAACTGGGTTTCCATCTGAGCTCTTGATATTCATGCAAGTGGTTCTCCTTTCTCCAAAGGTCTCTTTAATTTTGCTGTAGGTAGTATCCATCCTACCCCTAGTGAGATAGCCTCTACATCCTTACATTTGTCCTCTAGCCATCCCTGCTTAGCATTTTGCACTTGCTGTAGATATCATTTTTGAGACGTTTGTATTCCTTTTTGCCTGCTTCATTTATTGCATTTTTATATTTTCTCCTTTCATCAATTAAATTCAATATTTCTTCTGTTACCCAAGGGTTTCTACTAGCCCTCGTCTTTTTACCTATTTGATCCTCTGCTGCCTCCACTATTTCATCCCTCAAAGTTACCCATTCTTCTTCTACTGTATTTCTTTCCCCCATTCCTGTCAATTGTTCCCTTATGCTCTCCCTGAAACTCTGTTCAACCTCTGGTTTAGTCAGTTTATCCAGGTCCCATCCCTTTAAATTCCCACCTTTTTGCAGTATCTTCAGTTTTAATCTACAGTTCATAACCAATAGATTGTGGTCAGAGTCCACATCTGCCCCTGGAAATGTCCTACAATTTAAAACCTGGTTCCCAAATCTCTATCTTACCATTATATAATCTATCTGATACCTTTTAGTATCTCCAGGGTTCTTCCATGTATACAACCTTCTTTCATGATTCTTGAACCAAGAGTTGGCTATGATTATGTTATGCTCTGTGCAAAATTCTACCAGGCTGCTTCCTCTTTCATTTTTTAGCCCGAATCCTTATTCACCTGCTATGTTTCCTTCTCTCCCTTTTCCTGCTACCGAATTCCAGTCACCCATGAATATTAAATTTTCGTCTCCCTTCACTACCTGAATAATTTCTTTTATCCCATAACAAATTTCATGAATTTCTTAGTCATCTGCAGAGCTAGTTGGCATATCTGTAGTAGATGTGGGCTTCGTGTCTATCTTGGCCACAATAATGCGGTCACTACGCAGTTTGTAGTAGCTTACCCGTACTCCTATTTCTTTTATTCATTATTAAACTTACTCCTGCATTACCCCTATTTGTTTTTGTATTTATAACCCTGTATTTACCTGACCAGAAGTCTTGTTCCTCCTGCCACCGAACTTCACTGATTCCCACTATATCTAACTTTAACCTATCCATTTCCCTTTTTAAATTTTCTAACCTAACTGCCCGTTTGAGGGATCTGACATTCCACGTTCCGATCTGTAGAACGCCAGTTTTCTTTCTCCTGATAACGACGTCCTCTTGAGTAGTCCCCGCCCGGAGATCCGAATGGGGGACTATTTTACCTCCGGAATATTTTACCCAAGAGGAAGCCATCATCATTGAATCATACAGTAAAGCTACATGCCCTCGGGAAAAATTATGGCTGTACTTTCTCCTTTTGTTCAGCCGTTCGCAGTACCAGAACAGCAAGGCCAATTTGGTTAGTGTTACAAGGCCAGATCAGTCAATCATCCAGACTGTTGCCCCTGCAACTACTGAAAAGGCTGCTGCCCCTCTTCAGGAACCACACGTTTTTCTGGCCTCTCAACAGATACCCCTCCGGTGTGATTGCACCTACGGTACGGCTATCTGAATCGTTGTGGCACGCAAGCCTCCCCACCAACGGCAAGGTCCATGGTTCATGGGGGGATGGCAGCACTAAAAAACAAAAAATACCACACATCAGCAATAGCTACCCACCTGCATGAAACACCATGTTAACAACACAAGTATTAGCATCCTACACATCCAACCAAAAGGCAGTAAACTAGACATCCTCGAAACACTCCAAATATACAAACACCAAACGAAACAACCAGAATCCATCTTAAATGACAAAAATGACAATATTTACAGTAGTATCATCTTTGTTTTCAGCAACTGCCTGCACTATTAAAATGCGCGCGCACACATACACACACACACACACACACACACACACACACACACACATACACACACGTGCACACACCTTAAAATGTACCGTGAATATTGACAGATGCCAAGAGTACAAGAGATTGACCTCATTTACAGATAATTCATCAAACCAACAACTTGTACCCCTTGTCAGCTTGAAACTGTATGTACATCAACTACTGGCACATTTTGTATATCTATCTGCACATTTTACAGTGTTAACCAACGTATTACCCCAACCTTTAGGCAGCTAATATATGTAACATGTAATCCTAAGACCCCTTGCCATGTAAATGTTTGCTCTCAATAATCACTCTTTCCACCCCGTCTCTCTCTCTCTCTCTCTCTCTCTCTCTCTCTCTCTCTCTCACTTTCTCTCCCCCTTCCTCTCCTTCTGCCTCCAGCCTCTCACATCTGTCTATTAATCCCAATCAAATAGTGTCATCTATGTATGATTTTACTGCTGTAGTCAATATGATTATTGCACTTCAAGTCTGTAACATTTCACCTGATTGTTATTAACAAGCCTGAAGTTTAAGCCATTTTAACATTTCACCTGATTGTATAAACGAGTACGAATGTTAAGCTGTTTTAACTTGTCAAAATCGGATCTATATGCCACCTGAAGTACACACACATATATTCGACACCTCAAAACAAACACCTACAAATGCTTTAACGATTATTCTGTAATAATGTTATTGTGATATATATTCTTTGCACTTTGCGATTGTGTTTTCACTTCTGCTATACGAACCTTGCACCCAGCAGATTCCAGACGCCATATTTGTTTACAATTGTGACAGTATACATGCGATGTGTTACGACAGCGAAAGTAACCTATGACCACTGGAGGTACTCTAGTTTACTTATTTTTTGTTTACCATTAGATATCAGTTAAATTTTTTTCAGAAGACATAAAAATCCGTGTCCTGAAATAGTGTCTTGTTTCTCCACTAGGCAGTGCCACAAGTTCCTCTAAAAATCGTAACACAAAACACACACAAATGTCATACTAACTGATGTAAATCCACCCGATGATGGAGGTTTAAACCTTTGAAACACGCCCTGGAAATAAATATAAGCGGAAAATGAATACGTTTGGTGTAGGCACTACTCTGAGATGAAGAGATTAGCACAGGAAGGTGAAACGGAGGCAGCATCCAATGACTGATGTCCTTAAAAGGACGTTCGTTTTTCGTTTGAGATGCATGTGCTGTGTGTCTTACCACAAGAATCAGTTGCTGAAGTGACCTTTGGATGTTATCGTCAGGTGACACCGTCTCATTGAATAAATTTTCAGTGCCAGGCTGAAAGATTTGCGCAGTTCGTCGAAGCACCTACCAAAGGGGAGAGGAAATTTAGAGTTGAAAACCAGGTCATCGGGGATGGTGGAGCCTAGTTTCCTATTGGGAGTGAACGGGAAAGGAAGTAGGTCGCACCTAACGTCTCCAGCCTTTGGCTTAAGCAATGTAGGGAAATCTCCGGAAACCTAATACGTGATGGCCAGTTGAGGTTCGCACTCCGGCGCTCCAAAATGCGAATCGTGTGCTTACCAATGCGTCATTCCGCTAGAATTACTAGAAGGGCCACCACTGCCAGATAGCCTCAACGCATAAGCCCATGTCTCAGGTCAGGTGGAAGAATCCCTAAGGGAGGAGACCCTGACATCAGACACCACCGCCTCAGACGCAGATCCACTACTGGTATATCTGTGCACAACCCGGTTGGAAATATATTCTGTTGGTTTGAATCGTTACATAAACTCATATGGTTTATTGTCACTATAATTGTGTAATCTTGGTTTCAGGATTCCTGCTACATCTTTTCAAAGTATATGGTAAATCCTACGAAGTCTCAGAATAATATAATAAGGTTCGAATTATCGTTATTTGCAAGAAAAGAGATACAATGGACAAAGAAAACTACAGACGGATAAGGCTTTTAAATACGCTGTTTTGAACAATATAATAAAAGCATAACAAAGGGTTTAATTAAAGATGATGAAATGGTATTTACACAGGGAAGAACGTGGACGGACACAGGCTTAACAATGAAATATAAAGAGTTTCGCTATGAGACCCACATGGTATTTACAGACATAATAAAACTTTGAAAAATGTGTCAGAACTGTTGATGGTGTTGGAGCAGAGGTGGTATCCTAGACATAAGATTGCAATATTTCTCGATCTCTACCACATTACTTCAATAACTTCACATCTAGACGTTCATATAACACAATAAATTATGACAAAGATATAGGTGAAACAAGGTTGTGCATCCAACACACTTTTTGGGTTTCTGTACCTCAGTTGGTAAGAACGGAACCCTGACGGGATAACTTTGTTGTCGATCTGTCTGTCTGTCTGTGTCTGTCCGACTGTTACAAACTCTTTCTCTCAGGTACGGGTAGATGTATCACGTTGAAATTTATGCCTCATACTAAGGTCTATTGTCCGTTGGCTGCGTAAAACTTCTAAGTCAAAAGAGTCAAAAGATAGGGCCATTTATCTCCCATATTTTGACACTCGCGGACTCACTCATCAAAACCTATAGGGTACTTCGCGTTGACCTACTATCATAAAATTTGCAAAGAAGCAAGGTTTCACAGGAAACTAAGCAAAAAAGACAAAAATTGTTGATCTGTAATTATATCACACAGAAATATATGTTTTCTAATTTATTATCCGACTTCAACTTAAAATTAAATCATTCTTATCACCGGGTCAATTTTTCAGTCCTCACGTGTACGATCTTTTCACAATGAGTGGTATAATGGAGTGATGACAGGGTTTTATTTGAGTACTTACGGAATTCGAAATTCTCTCTTTTATGTCGATGATATGATCATTATACAGGGTGGTCCACTGATCGTGACCGGGCAAAATATCTCACGAAATAAGCATCAAACGAAAAAACTACAAAGAATGAAACTTGTCTAGCTTGAAGGGGGAAACCAGATGGCGCTATGGTTGGCCCGCTAGATGGCGCTGCCATAGGCCAAACGGATATCAACTGCGTTTTTTTTTTAAATCGGAACCCCCATTTTTATTACATATTCGTGTAGTACGTAAAGAAATGTGAATGTTTTAGTTGGACCACTTTTTTCGCTTTTTGATGGATGGCGCTGTAATAGTCACAAACATATGGCTCACGATTTTAGACGAATAGTTGGTAACAGGTAGGTTTTTTAAATTAAAATACAGAACGTAGGTACGTTTGAACATTTCATTTCGGTTGTTCCAATGTGATACATGTACCTTTGTGAACTTATCATTGCCGGCCGGAGTGGCCGAGCGGTTCTAGGCGCTACAGTCTGGAACCGCGTGACCTCTGCGGTCGCAGGTTCGAGTCCTGCCTCGGGCATGGATGTGTGTGGTGTCCTTAGGTTAGCTAGGTTTAAGTAGTTCTAACTTCTAGTGGACTGATGACCACAGAAGTTAAGTCCCATAGTGCTCAGAGCCATTTGAACCATTTGAACTTATCATGCTGTTACAGCGTGATTACCTGTAAATACCACATTAATGCAATAAATACTCAAAATGATGTCCGTCAACTTCGTTCCATTTGGTAATACGTGTAACGACATTCCTCTCAACAGCGAGTAGTTCGCCTTCCGTAATGTTCGCACATGCATTGACAATGCACTGACGCATGTTGTCAGGCGTTGTCGGTAGATCACGATAGCAAATATCCTTCAACTTTCCCCACAAAAGAAATCTACGGACGTCAGATCCGGTGAACGTGCGGACCATGGTATGGTGCTTCGATGACCAACTCATCTGTCATGAAATATACTGTTCAATACCTCTTCAAACGCACGCGAGCTATGTGCCGGACATCCATCATGTTGGAAGTACATCGCCATTTCGTCATGCAGTGAAACATCTTGTAGTAACATCGGTAGAACATTACGTAGGACATCAGCATACATTGCACCGGTTAGATTGCCATCGATAAAATGGGGGCCAATTATCCTTCTTCCCATAATGCCGCTCCATACATTAACCCGCCAAGGTCACTGATGTTCCACTTGCCGCAGCCATCGTGAATTTTCCTTTGCTCAATAGTGCATATTATGCCGGTTTACGTTACCGCTGATGGTGAATGACGCTTCGTTGCTAAACAGAACGCGTGCAAAAAATCTGCCAACGTGCCGTAATTTCTCTTGTGCCCAGTGTCAGAACTGTACACGACGTTCAAAGTCGTCGCCATGCAATTCCTGGTGCATAGAAATATGGTACGGGTGCAATCGATGTTGATGTAGCACCCTCAACACCGACGTTTTTGAGAGTCCAGATTCTCGCTCAATTTGTCTGCTACTGATTTGCAGATTAGCCGCGACAGCAGCTAAAACACCTACTTGGGTAACATCATTTGTTGCAGGTCGTGGTTGACGTTTCACATGTGGCTGAACACTTCCTGTTTCCTTAAATAACATAACTATCCGGCGAACGGTCCAGACACTTGGATGATGTCGTCCAGGATATCGAGCAGCATACATAGCACACGCCCCTTGGGCATTTTGATCACAATAGCCATACTTCAACACGATATCGACCTTTTCCGCAATTGGTAAACGGTCCATTTTAACACGGGTAATGTATCTCGAAGCAAATACCGTCCGCCCTGGCGAAATGTCACGTGATACCACGTACTTATACGTTTGTGACTATTACAGCGCCATCTATCACAAAGCGAAAAAAGCGTTCCAACTAAAACATTCATATTTCTTTACGTACTACACGAATATGTAATAAAATGGGTGTTCCTATTTAAAAAAAAACGCAGTTGATATCCATTTGACCTATGACAGCGCCGTCTAGCAGGCCAACCATAGCGTCATCTGGTTTCTCCCTTCAAGCTAGACGAGTTTCGTTGTTTGTAGTATCTTCGTTTGATGCTTATTTCGTGAGATATTTGGCCCGGTCACAATCAATGCACCACCCTGTATAAGGAACGCAAAGTGAACTGCAGAGAACATTGTTTAGATTACAGCCATTCTGTGAAGAATATGGACTATCAATATTTAAAAGCAAATACAGATAATAACAGCTCTGGGTAAATATCCCGTATAGTCAAAAATGGAGCTAGCAGAGTAGGTTTCTATGAAACTGTCAGACATCGGCTGGTCTGTGTTTCAACTGTTAAAAGAGATACTGATCCCATGACAAAAACCGCTATGTTCAGTCAAATGTGTGGTACGATACAAGAATTCCTAAACAAAAAGACAAGAAAAAAAACAAGGTTACAGTTCTACAGAACAATGGCGAATCTACCGCTGTAATTTAGGGAAACGTAGGACGAATAAAAAAGGCATCTTAGATAGTTCATTCCACTGTAATGATAGTCCTTGGTAAAGGGGTGCACTGGGAAAGACATGCTCGCTAATTGTGAAGCGGCACTCCGCGCTTTGGCAGAATAGCTGCAATTCTCGCCCCTGTGCTCGCTCACGTTCTGATAAATATGGGAACCTTCGTGATTGCATCCTGTCCTATCAATGACTCAGGCATCAGATGCATGGTGAAATGAAGCCCAGACTACAGCGTAATCACAATGGATATGATTTTTGCTCCACTTAGAATTGTAAGGCAGGAGTGGAACTCAGTCAAGATTCGTACTCAGACTTGAATAAAATGAGATACTGCGGTCTTTAGAAAACACAGAAAAAAAGAACGCCGACTGAACACTTTAACTACTGTCAAATGGGTAGCCGCCGGTTCCTCCTTCATAGAACTTGAAAGCAAGAAGAAATCCGACAAATTTGGGTCCGGTAATTACGTAATGGAAATTACTGATACATAAAAGACGAAGCCGTCGGAGAGAGTGATCGTGTAGTAATGATGCAACAGCAACAGAACATTTAGCGTTACCTGAGCGGCAGCATAGATGACCTCGTGGTTCGGTTACGGTCGTACATCCATATTACCATTGCTGAAGTGGCTAATAAGCTAATGAGTTGCCGTGACTCGGTGAGTAATAATTGATAATACGATTGAAATGATTCGTCGTTGAAGTGGTAGTCTTTCCTATGATTCTGAGTTTACAATAATAATGTGAACTTCAAACAGCATGGCGCATGTGTTCTTGGTCCATGATATCTGGCAACTGGCACCATGACCGCTGTGGACTATGTAAATGTTATTGCGAACAACCTGCAAATCTTCATGATTGATGGCATCTTCCAACAGGATAATTGGTCGTGTCACAAGGTCAGAATCTTCTTATAGTGTTTTGGTTTGCAGATCACGATTGTGAACTCACGTTGATTTTTTAGCAACCGAATTCGCCTGATCTGAACATGACGGAAAACGTTTGGTGTGCTATCGGCCGCCAGCTGCGCGCCTACAAACCATCCCGTGTAATTTATGGGAATTGCGCGACTTGTACGTACCCATGCGATACCATATTACCACTGGAAACGTACCAAGGACTTGTGGAATTCATGCCACGCAGAAACGCTGCTGTATTGCCTTCCGAGAATGCACCAAGACACTATTAAGCAGGTGGTCGTACTGTTTTGCCTCATCAGTGTATACAGAGGTTGGACAAAAATATAGGAACACCAAAAACGCAACGCATTGCTTATTAGAGCGTCGGACCGTGATGAAGCTGTCCTTGGTGAATTTATCGAACTCCGAGTGTTTCATGGTTTCTTTCAGTTTTTCCATGTCCTGGGGGTACAAATGGCATTGTGGCAAACAAGACCCCATCATTGAAGAGATCACTTTGTTTTTCAGAGTTTTTATAGTCATTGACTCTCCTCCTGCATCAAATAGAGCAGTGAAAATTGACATTCCTCTGAACTATCTATAAATCTGCATAAGTCTTGAAAAGCGGCATCAAAGTTGGTATCTTGAGGGCGGCCTCTTTTTCGAACAGAGGAGACGTTCGACACTAATTTAGCATAGGTATCTTGATCACGGGCTTCTGCAGCTACTAAACACAAAACACTGTTGATGCGTTCGGCAACCTTTCCAAAAATGGTTGAAATGGCTCTGAGCACTATAGGACTTAACATCTGAGGTCACCAGTCCGCTAGAACTTAGATCTACTTAAACCTAACTAACCTAAGGATATCACACACATCCATGCCCGAGGCAGTATTCGAACCTGCGACCGTAGCGGTCGCGCGGTTCCAGACTGAAGCGCCTAGAACAGCACGACCACACCGGCCGGCGCAACCTTTCCACCGAAATCATCATCACGTTTCTTTGCTTTCTCAAGCAGCGTATGTTTCACAGTTAAAGAGCGAACTTCAAACACTCCACGGCGTTTGTGGAGTGGTTTTTTTTTTTGTTTCCGTCTCTATGTCACACTTTTCAGTACATATAAAACAGTGTTTTAAAATTGAACGGATAAGAGGAAGAGGATCTCAAACTTTTAACATCTGATAGTGCAACATTCTAATTAACTAGTTTACGTATATTGTGTTTCTTAATATATTCACGTCGACATACCTTATGCACTTCAATCAATCCAGCGTACTGTAGAAGAGGCCCATCCTTCCGTATCAGAATTTCCAAGCCCTTCGTCACTACTGATGTCTCTCCTTCAGAAACAGATTTACCGCGAATAAAACATGTAGTAGGGTCCAGCATTATTTATTTCTCAGTCCAGGAAAAAGAAATGAGACTAAGAAGAAGCACTTCATAACACCACAAACTAATAAACACTCTCACAAAAACAGAGCTCTCTGGCACTGCTTTGGCAGTTCACATTAACTTCACTGAACTGGACAGTGGGTAGAAAGAAACGGCAGCGACAATAGCGGAAGGGGAGCGCTGAGTGAATGGGAAAGGGAACTTTGACGTTTTCTTTGTTGGCACGTAATCCTGATTTGAGCAATACTGGTCGCAAAAGAAATATCATCAAGTAGAATATATTAGCTACGAAATATTTCCATACACTTAATTATGCTTTTCATTTAAATACTTCGCTAAGTAACAAAATCTGCAAACTATTACGTTAGCAGAATTCTATTCCAATTCTTATACCTCAAATACCATTTGCATAAATTAAAGAGATGCACACGATCTTTTTCTTTTACAATTTAGCGAGGAATAGATTTACTAATGAGACTTCTCTTCGAAAAATGAGGCTTAAAATATGGTACAAATTGACTTTTGGAGGAGATAAAAGTGGGACGACCCCTCCCCTACGAAGGGGAACTTTTCTGTTTCTTATTACTGCACCCCATATGAGTATTTTCCCGAAGTTTCAAAACTTTGTACATCCCCCCCCCCCCCCATTTTCTAATTTTCTTACTAATTTGCCTGGGGTACGTAGTGTGGTGCGATGAATCGCAGCGTTGCCTGTTGGCGTTGGTTCTATGATGTTTTGGGGGTGTTTCACATGCCATGATTCGCGTTTACTTATTCAGTGAACATTAACCACGATATTTATTTCAGCATTCTTGGCGACAAAGTGTTGACTTGTCTTCTAGATCTTCGTGATGAGTATTCTGCGGGCTCTCTCATCTCCCAAGGCTGCAACAGCTGTGTTCACAGGGTTGCATGCATACGTTCCTGGTTTGACAAACACTCAGGCGTCTTGTTGGATCTCAACAGGCCAAATGTATCACCCGATCTTAAACAAACAGAAGATTTCTGAGACCCTTTGGACCAACAGTCGAAGCGTAGAAGTCAACATCATCGCAGTATCGTAGCTCTACGGGATGTAATCATCAATGAGTGTCTTCACCTAGATAAAGGGCAGCTGAAGAACCTGCTGGACTCTTTTCGTCACTGAACTGAGATCATTATCAAAGTTGCCAGTGTTACACGGCATTAGGCTGGTATCTCCTGTGAGTGACTGTTTTTTGTCCGGTGCTGATTAACGACATGCCAGACCATGTTTGTACTTAAGACAGAAAGCTGCTTACCTACAAAAAGCGACTTCACAACGTTAGAAAGTTGGTATTTATCCAGAAAGGCTTGTACATTAATCAACATTTGGTACACTGACTGGCAGCTGAAGCTTAACTTTAACAGACGTAGTGCAACGCATGTAAATAAACGAAAGGAATCGATATGATCTTACTACACGATCAGTGTTAAATCACTGGAACCAGTCCAAAAGGTTAGGCTTCTACAAATATGTGTCAGAAATGAAGTAAGGGGAGGAAATAACGCATAAATTGGACAATAAATTTACCAAAATGGTTCTAAAGAAAATTAACTCATAAGGGATGTTAAGAAACTGTTGGACGGGCAACAGGGTGAGAGATGTAGAGCTTGCTCGCTTCTGTACGCGATTGTTCAGTCAGGGCAAGTTGGCCACCACAATAGAAATGGAAGGCATTAGAAAAATGCGCTTCTTCACACAGAGTCTTGCTGTTACAATTCCGGCAACATATGAGCCAAGGAGTTAATCTCCTCCTGCAACTGATATCTCGTGGAATGACGTCCAAACTGCTTCTCTTACCGAAGGTCACCTCTCCTTGCAGTACCTCGCCAGATGAATTTTGCCACGTCTTTCTTGGTCGATCTCGTCCATCTTTGTTTAAAATGTTACTGAGATCCGTTTTTTGGAGTGACAGCTATCGGTCATCTACGGAATAGCCCCTGTTGTCTTCTTTATTATCTATTATTGTTGCTGCCTTCAGTCCAGAGGCTGATTTTATGCTAGTCTATCAGATGCAAGCCTCTTGATCTCTGCATAATTACCACAACCTACATTCATCTGAGCATACATATTTATTCATGCCTTGCTTTCCCTCTACAATTTTTAGTCTCTACAGTTCTTTGCATCCTCAAATTGACGATTTCTTCATGCCTCAGGATGTGTCCTGCCAACATGTTCATACTTTCAGTCAGTTGCATCATTAATTTCCTATTTCCCCAACCCAGCACCTCCTTATTTGTTATTCGAGCTATCCATTTGATCTATAGCATTCTTGTTCAGCACCACATTTCAAGAGTTACCGGTACTGTTATCTGCTTATCGCCCACGTTTCACTTCACTTATAAACTGTCCCATTTTCAGCATTCTTCTGATTTTATCGAAATCGTATATACGCTATCTAAATGTAAATTTAATTATGCGGAGCCCATTCTCTGAGACACATATGCCGAAAGATTCGAAATCAAATATTCAAGGTACAACACTACTGATGGAGAGGTGCAATTGTACCACTGAAAATTTTTTTTAACTGTAGGTAGAAATACAGAAATCTGATATGACCAATATATTTTATTTTAATTTCTGTGACAGTGGCCAAAAAATTTAAGCCATTAATATGTATTCGCTATGTACAATGTTACGCTGCTTTTGGACTTACTCTAAACAGTTCCAATAATAGCCACTCATTCATTCAGCTTTGCAGCTATCAGAACACAATATTTTTTCCTTTGTGCTCACTTTCACACACCAGTTATTCATTACTTCCTTCTGCTCAGCTTCGCAGACCGTGAAGAAGAACATGGAAGACGTATTGCCAATGTTGGTTTTGCCTGTATTAGTTTCGTTATGCTTACTTTCAGTGTTCTTAGATTCTTTGTGAAGTAGAAGCCTCTTGTAAGGAGCACCGGTGATCTCAGGAACATACTGTATAGGGTTACTCTGCTTTTTCTTTTTGTCTGTAGAGTTTCGAGACTTAAAATAACCATTTCACTTCTACTATGTCATTTGGACTCTAGTAAGTTTTTATTCTGGCCAAAGAAACGATGAATATTCTCTCCGGTCTTTCATATTCATTTCGTCTTTGACGTGATATATACATCTTATATGACATGTTTATCTTACAATTTAATTATTCACCATAAAAAATTTTATAAAATGAAAAATAATGAAACTTTCACAAGAACCGATAAATGTCCTCTCCAGTCTTTCTTTCATAGCATGACTGTCAATTAATATGTCTTATGATTACATGCTTCAGTAAAATAATGCAGCACGTGAACTGTAGTAAGGCAATATTTGGAAACAGTCACAGAATTAGCTTCTGTTTTGTTCTATGGTTAAATAAAATGAAACAACGAAATGTGCAAAACTAAATCTTCTAAACATAGGCTGTAAGCAGGCCTCCTGTATTTACATATTTACAATTGCCAACACATATAGCAGAACGTATCAAATCAATTGTAAAGCTTGTATAATGAACATTATTTTAAAATATTCTGGTATAATATGTAAGAAAAGTGTTGGTCGGTATACAGGACAACACTATACTTTATAAACTTACTGTTCCTGCAGAGAGGGAGATTTTAAATATTTCTACACTATATTATCACTGAATAGGAATAGCTATATGGAAGACATAATTATAAATACACTTTACATAACTGCAAGAGTACAGATGCTTACGTTCACAAGCAAGTATTGACTTCCTCAGACCACAGAATAAAGTTGAACCTTTCCACATCAGAATTCTTGATGGTCAGTCGAACGTGCAACAGGCGGGTGCAACCTAATAAACATCCTGTCCAAAGTGTGACAACTCCATGCACATAGTTCGCTGGATGTGTTAAGTAGGACAATTTTAAAAGCGGTACTGTTTATAAGAATTTCTCCTACGTCTTTAGACTTCCAACAAATAGCTTCAGAGAATACTTCTTGCACTGAAATTGATGTTGCATGTTAACAATATTTTCTTTTTAAAATGCTTTTTTGCTATTTCCATTCTGTATTTTATATCCTCTACTTCTGTGTAACGTATCCTTTCTTGTGTATCATAAGGAAATCTTGAAGCCGGCCGCTGTGGGTTAGCTGTTCTAAGCGCTTCAGTCCGGAACCGCGCTGTTGCTACAGTCGCAGGTTTGAATCCTGCCTCGGGCATGGATGTGTGTGATGTCCTTAGGTTAGTTAGGTTTAAGTTGTTCTAAGTCTAGGGGACTGATGACCTCAGATGTTAAGTCCCATAGTGCTTAGAGCCATTTGAACCATTTTGAAATCTTGAAAATTTATCGGGTAATGAGTCGGGTGGCGTCGTCCAACAGGCGCGATATTTCGGCAAGCCGACTCCTAGCCATCGTCAGGCGTTCCTGCAGTCTGACTGGTCTGGGTCTATACCCATGATGCATATGAAGACCCAGCACCCTTAAAATGCTCTGGCTTTAGAAGTGATCCTCATTTTTTAGGATTGGCGTATTATGTGGTCTTGGCCTGGGGATTTTTGTTCCCTAGGTACATGATGGTGGTGGTGGTGATGGTGGTGGCGGTGGTGGTGATGATAATATTGGTATGTATGTTTATGAGTTTCTTAGTGGATAGCGCCGGAATTGGTGGTGGATGGTGGTGACTGGTGCTCTGTGGTCAGGGTTGACAACCCCTCCCAGAGAGTTGATGAGATGATTTGGAGATGCATTGGATGAGTCGAAGAATTTTGTTGATTTTTGCTTAATGAGGTAATAAAAGGATGGCTGTTC
This sequence comes from Schistocerca americana, assembly GCF_021461395.2. Classification (NCBI taxonomy): domain Eukaryota; kingdom Metazoa; phylum Arthropoda; class Insecta; order Orthoptera; family Acrididae; genus Schistocerca; species Schistocerca americana. The sequence goes on along the minus strand of NC_060125.1, from coordinate 213,528,417 downwards.
TAACATAGCTCTGATATCCTCATTACTTGAGAACCTCGGAGCGTCTGTGATGATTCGGAAGGTTTTATTTTGGATAATTTCGAGTTTCTCGAGTTTGGTGTCTGCTGCCGCGCTCCACGCTTCTGAGCCGTAGGGGATGGCAGGCAGGATGATCGTTTTCCATATTTTGAGCTTGGCAGGTACTATTAGTCCCTTACCTTTTAGAAGTGGATAGAGTCGGGCGGAGCCCTTGTTTCTGACTTCCTTGATATGGTGTTCTTGTCCAGTTTTAGCCCCAGGTAAGTAACGACTTCCTTCCAGGGTAGTACCTGGTCGTTGTGGGTGATATTAACTACGGGGCGTTTGATTTTATGACTGAATAGAAATGTTTGACCACAGGCTGCACCACTTGGTCACTTTATCCAGGTGGCGTTGTAGGCTGTAGGCAAGATAATTTATGTTTCTGCCACTGTGATACAGTGCAGTATCGTCTGCATACAGGGCTATATTGCCGCCCTGCTCTTTCGGCAGATCGTTGGAGAACAGGAGATATAGGATCTGATGGATGCCGATTTTATATGATCTTCACCTCTCTCCCGCAGCCTCCGTCTTGGCGCTTTCGTGCGGTACGCTGCCGGTGGTGGGGGAAGCATGGTGCCGGGTGGTGGGGGAAGGGCGGCGCTCCGCGACACATCATGGACCGCAGTCCTTCCGCGGCCATGGTCACGTACAGAACTCTGCCGCCGTGGTGACAATGCATCTTCTTCGTCAGGCGCCCTGACAGGAGCGGATTTCCGTGTAGACTATCGTTGTGTTTTAATCATACTCAAGGCTGGATCCGAGGCCTTCCTTGACCGCTGTCTTTATTTATTAGCTCGGCATGCAGCCGGATCTCCATTGTCTCCTTCCCAAAGGGTGTTCGACTGCTGTGACACCTTTGTGGCATCGTAGTTCATGTCCACATGAGATGCAATGCTGTGCCACGGCGGACTTGATCGGCTGTCCCCCACTATCGGCCGCGGACCACACGGGAACGCGAAGCAAGGCTGCGGGAGGGGGGGGGGGGGGGGGGGGGGAAGGGTGAATATTATATAAAGTCGGCATCCAACAGAGATCAATCAGAGTCCAGGAACGCCTGAAGATGGCAAGAAGTCGGCTTGCCGAAGTATCGCACCTGCTGGACGACGCCACCCGGCTGAATACCCGAAAAATTTTCAAGACGTACCCTTCCTTCCTGCCAGATAATGAAGTGATAAAAGTAATTAAATCGAGCCAAAAGTATACATTTCATGTACCGGGTGATCAAAAAGTCAGTATAAATTTGAAAACTGAATAAATCACGAAATAATGTAGCTAGAGAGGTACAAATTGACACACATGCTTGGAATGTCATGAGGTTTTATTAGAACAAAAAAAATACAAAAGTTCAAAAAATGTCCGACAGATGGCGCTTCATCTGATCAGAATAGCAATAATTAGCACAACAAAGTAAGACAAAGCGAAGATGATGTTCTTTACAGGAAATGCTCGATATGTCCACCATCATTCCTCAACAATAGCTGTAGTCGAAGAATAATGTTGTGAACAGCACTGTAAAGCATGTCCGGAGTTATGGTGAGGCATTGGCGTCGGATGTTGTCTTTCAGCATCCCTAGAGATGTTGGTCGATCACGATACACTTGCGACTTCAGGTAACCCCAAAGCCAATAATCGCTCGGACTGAGGTCTGGGGACCTGGGAGGCCAGGCATGACGAAAGTGGCGGCTGAGCACACGATCATCACCAAACGACGCGCGCAAGAGATCTTTCACGTGTCTAGCAATAGGGGTGGAGCGCCATCCTGCATAAACATTGTACGGTCCAGCAGGTGTTTATCAGCCAGGCTGGGGATGATGCGATTCTGTAACATATCGGCGTACCTCTCACCCGTCACGGTAGCAGTTACAAAACCAGAATCACGCGTTTCCTCGAAGAAATAAGGTCCGATAACGGTAGATGTGGTAAATCCAACCCATACCGTTACTTTCTCGTTGTGCAATGGGTTTCCACGACAGTTCTAGGATTTTCGGTAGTCCAAATTCTACAGTTGTAAGCGTTGACAGACCCTCGGAGCGTGAAATGAGCTTCGTCGGTCCACAACACGTTACTCAACCAATCGTCATCTTTTGAAACGCCCACACCGCAAATGCCCTCCGCTTCTCTAAATCGCCAGGTAACAGTTCATGATGCCGATGAATGTTATACGGATAGCATCGGAAGGTACTCCTAAGTGCTAACCAAACAGTAGTGTATGGAACGTCGGTGCGACTGCACGAGCGCTGACTTCTCCGTTCATAGACGAACCCGCTACAGTCTCCATTTCTTCTTGAACTGTCTCTGCAGCATTACGCCTTGTGCCCGGTCGGCCACTACGAGGTCTATCGTCTAAACAACCCATGGCTTCGAACTTCGAAATCATTCTCGCCACAGCTGCATTTTACCCGTGCGAATCCCCTTCCTATAGGGATAGGATCGTAACGCTTTACTAGTACATTCCCCATTCTGATAATACAGCTTCACTAAAAGCGCCTTTTCAGGTAACGTGAACATGCTGCGACTGCTGGCGCATCTGATTCTCTCTCTCATTACAGCTCCTTTTATACACGATTGTCATGCGCAGTAACTGACGTTTTGCTGTCCATCCGTCGGACATTTTGTGAACTTTTTTTTTGTTTGGTTCTAATAAAACCCCACGTCATTCCAAGCATTTGTGTCAATTTTTACGTCTCTATCTACATTATTCCGTGGTTTATTAAGTTTTCAAATTTATACTGACTTTTTGATCACCCGGTATAAAGGTTTCCTTCAGGGAAGACGCGTCACAAGTGTAATGGCACGATGCAGTCAGTATTATACAGGGCTATTACAAATGATTGAAGCGATTTCATAAATTCACTGTAGCTCCATTCATTGACATATGGTCACGACACACTACAGATACGTAGAAAAACTCATAAAGTTTTGTTCGGCTGAAGCCGCACTTCAGGTTTCTGCGCTCGAGAGCGCAGTGAGACAAAATGGCGACAGGAGCCGAGAAAGCGTATGTCGTGCTGAAATGCACTCACATCAGTCAGTCATAACAGTGCAACGACACTTCAGGGCGAAGTTCAACAAAGATCCACCAACTGCTAACTCCATTCGGCGATGGTATGCGCAGTTTAAAGCTTCTGGATGCCTCTGTAAGGGGAAATCAACGGGTCGGCCTGCAGTGAGCGAAGAAACGGTTGAACGCGTGCGGGCAAGTTTCACGCGTAGCCCGCGGAATCGACGAATAAAGCAAGCAGGGAGCTAAACGTACCACAGCCGACGGTTGGGAAAATCTTACGGAAGAGACTAAAGCAGAAGCCTTACCGTTTACAATTGCTACAAGCCCTGACACCCGATGACAAAGTCAAACGCTTTGAATTTTCGTCGCGGTTGCAACAGCTCATGGAAGAGGATGCGTTCAGTGCGAAAGTTGTTTTCAGTGATGAAGCAACATTTTTTCTTAATGGTGAAGTGAACGGACACAATGTGAGAATCTGGGCGGTAGAGAATCCTCACGCATTCGTGCAGCAAATTCGCAATTCACCAAAAGTTAACGTGTTTTGTGCAATCTTACGGTTTAAAGTTTACGGTCCCTTTTTCTTCTGCGAAAAAAACGTTACAGGACACGTGTATCTGGACATGCTGGAAAATTGGCTCATGCCACAACTGGAGACCGACAGCGCCGACTTCATCTTTCAACAGGATGGTGCTCCACCGCACGTCCATCATGATGTTCGGCATTTCTTAAACAGGAGATTGGAAAACCGATGGATCGGTCGTGGTGGAGATCATGATCAGCAATTCATGTGATGGCCTCCACGCTATTCCGACTTAACCCCATGCGATTTCTTTCTGTGGGGTTATGAGAAAGATTCAGTGTTTAAACCTCTTCTACCAAGAAAGTACCAGAACTGCGAGCTCGCATCAACGATGCTTTCGAACTCACTGATGGGGACATGCTGCGCCGGGTGTAGGAGGAACTTGATTTTCGGCTTGATGTCTGCCGAATAACTAAAGGGGCACATATCGAACATTTGTGAATGCCTAAAAAAACGTTTTGAGTTTTTGTATGTGTGGGCAAAGTATTGCGAAAATATCTCAAATAATAAAGTTATTGTAGAGCTGTGAAATGGCTTCAATCATTTGTAATAACCCTGTACTACCCATCAGTAAGTACTCATAAAAAATGAGTTGAAAAACAGTTGTTTAAAAACTTAATAAATGAAGGTATTCCTACTATTATAATGAAGTATTCCGTTCTTCAGTACTAATACGAAGACATAAATCTTGATAGCTCTTCTCTTTTCATTCAAATTTTCAAATTTCCATTTCGCTCCCTTCTTTACACTGACTGGGGACACTTCCCGTGTCGCACCCAGCAGTGGTCAGGTGTCTTGTTGACATACCATCGGTCCTGGTAAACTCATTCCATTTGTTTAGTGTCTTGATGAAACCATATCCCTGTTCCTCGTTCGCAGCATCCAAATTTTCTAGAAAATAGCTCACGTGGGAATCCAGAAAGCGCAGCTTCAAGCTCATTGAGGCATCCAATTCTTTTAAGTTATCCACCGTGTTTCTTAGTAATTCTCGTAATCAAGGTTTTTGCTATTGCCAATAAACTTGTTGACAACTTGTTTAAAGGCTGTCCAAGATTTTTATCTTTTCATTTCATTTTTTTGCTTTCAAATGTTTCGTCTTTCACTAGTTTCCGAATGTCAGGTGAGACGAAAACCCTTCATCTCGACTTCCGATAGCCGCACTAACGTACTTACCAAATACTTGAAAGTGTCATCTTCTGGTAGGGCTTTTAATAAATTGCTTCATAATGCCAAGTTTTATGTTAAGTTGAGCCATAAGTGCTTTTGAGTCCTCCTTTGAATCGAATAACACTTTTCTCCCCGCCATCTTTTGGCGATGAAATTTGTCATATTTTTTGAGATCGCGGTTTCTCTTCTGCACGACTGTCCGGTTTTCACGTGAAGCAGAAGTACTTGCTCACAACTTGACCATACTCTCAGTGGGGCCAATGAGTTGCTCACAATCCCAACTTTTACATCAGACTACGCACAATACACTTCTCTGACAAAGTCTGAGATTTTCGGCTGCTGATTTTTCAATACAAATTTTCCACAGACGTATCATAAGCGATCAAGGTAATTAATACAACCTCTTGAAGTCACAAAATACGCAAAAGCACTCTCCAGTTGATTTATCCCCCGCAGCTTAAGTTTGTATGGAATAAGATACGTAAAGTGAACATACTGGTCTCAGCGTAACAGTATCACCGAAATATGAACGTAACTGTAAAACTACGCAGCTATAGATCTGTTTGTTGATAGTTACATTGAACACTTTCACAAAAACTGTTGGTGTCATTACAGTGATTAAATAGCTATATTTTACATATCTCACATGGGACTGCATGTGATTGAACATTCTAAGCACTTCAAATGAAATCAGCACCCAAAAATACACCAGGGACGCCCGTTACCTTTAGGAAAAAATTTCATTCAGTTTAATTGAGCTAGTATGGATGCAAGTCGAAATACATTAAAAGATTATTAGTTTCATGTGAAAGCTAAGTACCGCAAAGGTCAAATTAAAGTTATCATACCATAGCAGAGGCTACGCAAGAAACTTCCTCGCAGCTAGGAGGGCTGTTGCCAGCATTCAGCCTGGTAGCACAAACAGGTGCAGCAGGAGATACCCACCAATATAGCTACTACAACGAGGCGTTGCCATACAGACGTATAGAAAGTCGCGTTACGTGACTGGTCGAACAAGACGGGCGATGCAGCCACCCCCAAGCACACTGCAGCCGACAGTTAGTTTCTTTCGCCAGCTCTACTGAAGTAAGAGGTACTTTATGCGTTGATTAATATCGAGACAAAGTGTAACGAAAGCACGAAATCATACAACTAATTTATGTGTCTTTGGTGCCATGTGATTTACAAGAGATGTGCTCGATAAATTCGAGAGTGCTGAGTGCGCTGTCAGTCACTTTCTTAAATGTATAAATATTTCAACTAGTTTTCACCTACAGATAATATTTATATATGTCGATATGATTCATTACCTCTCGTTTATAAAGAACCCCAAACCATTGTGTTTATTTAAAAAAAAAAATTGTTCAAATGGCTCTGAGCACTATGAGACTTAACATCTGAGGTCATCAGTCCCCTGGACGTAGAACTACTTGAACCTAACTAACCTAAGGACTGCACACACATCTATGCCCAAGGCAGGATTCGAACCTGCGACCATAGCAGTAGCGCGGTTCCGGACTGAAGCGCCTAGAACCGCTCAGCCACAAGGCCGGCTGTTTATTTTAAAGTAGTCATAATAAGAAAACGGGGAATGAGTATTTATGATTAATATATTTGTTTCCCTAAGATGAGCCAAGATTAAACATAGGGAACTAGAAGGTAAAAACGGAAGAATTTCGTCTCTAAAAATTTTCAAAGTGATATAAATCACTAATTTGCTTTATGTCATATCTCCATATTATATGTTTCTGCTGACACTTTCGCTTTGGCGTACTAGGAAGCAATTTTGAAAAGCTTCCACAGTGTAATTTATAAGGACATAAACTTGTAAGTATGACCAAACGCAGTACAAAAACTATAACTGTCGGTGACCATTCTTTCCCTATACTGAAAAATATAGCGACGTATAAGTTTTGAGACTTGTCACAGACAAACTAAACGGCCTTGCATTTATTATTTCAAAGCTTTAAGACAAGTTCGTTCCAGATATGAAATGCATATTATTAAGATGCCTTTGAAACGTGTGTACTAACGGCGTAATGGCATTCAAAACCTGCAGAGTGCTTTCGGAGAAACCTTACGCCGGATCATAAAAAATATCTGCAACAGAAATTCTGTTCTGCGTATATGAATGTTCACTCCACAGATAATCATCCTCTATGTACGTTCCACAGAAAATGTTATTTCACTACATCATGTAATGTAAAAAACCGAATACTACACAAAACATTCATTAAAAATTACAGCTTTGCAGTTAGCATTTAAAATCCAGATAGCCAACAGCGTATGTTTTAGTATGATTATCGTTATAAACGTCGAGGAATTATTTCGTCTGCGTGTCATTGCACCTATGTATTTGCTGAAAACTATGAATAAATCGAGGTAAAATAAAGATGCAATAGGTTTGGTGGCCAAAGACCTGTGGAGCACAGAATGTGATGATTTTGTTATAGTTTGAAGCGAGGTTCCAAGCAAATAGCTCAGATTTCTATTATATGAATTCAGTAATAAAATTATACCTTTTTCTAATTATTATCAGAAAATACATCATGTGAAGGATTCCAAAAAATGGCTGTTGCACGCAAACACGTTGCCTTCCGTTGTAACGTAAATAAAATCAAAAGACTGATGGAACACAAATTGCAGCGAGAGTTGTATAATTTGTCTTTCAAGCCGAATGAAAACATTTTATAGAAGAGCACTCAGCAATTTAACTTCTGATTCTGCAAATCATTCATCTTCGTCCCTCATTTTAAAACGTGACTCAATTGTGCGCCGGAAGTTCTGCCTAACTTTTGCTCTCTGATTTGACGGAGTGACGATGCTCGCACACTAATCTGGTTTTCGCCGACGGCGGTACGGAAATGACGTAGAAAAGTGAATTTCTCTCCAGTCTGTAGGGGGAGGAAGGCAGAATTGAGGCGTCGCCGCAGCGAAAGCTGTGGGTGAAATGTGGAAGAGCGTTGTCACCAGCATGCATGTGACGCAAGAACACAAATAATGCCAACGAATTTGACACTTCTGAAGTACGCTTTACACATATTTATCAAAAAATCTGAAGATTTCCGTTATGGAACAACTGAATGTTTTTGTGAGTCATTTACTGGATCTTAGCAGGAAACAGTTGACTGGTTATTACGCTGTTATCAGCGACAATAGTCTGCTGTCCATTCAAAACTGTATTGTGGAAGTTAACCGATACTTGAAAACTAAAGAAACGTTTTCTATCATAACAGAACTAGGAGGCATTACATAAAGAGGTCTCTGTTTGACTTTTTTACAACAACACTTCATTTTGTACGTAGTTGATAACGTGGTGAAATATTGAAAATATAAAAATTTAGTGTATGTGTGTGTGTGTGTGGGTGTGTTTGGGGGGGGGGGGGGGTGGCGTGTGGATGAGATACAAGTGAATATTTATATCACACACCTTTTTTCTCTTTTCCCTTATCCTTCCACCTTTGTCTCACGCCGCATTTGTGTACTTCCATTATGTGCTTCACGTAGGAAGCTACTGGAAGGTCACGTGGACTTTCTGATGAAGTTGTACAACATATGTTCTTGGGTTAGTAGACGGTTGCCCAGCTCTTAACTGATTCGTATAATGTTCCGTTGCGGCTTTTATATCATCCTTTACAATCCGAGATAACTGCGATTCAAAAATGGTTCAAATGGCTCTGAGCACTATGGGACTTAACATCTCAGGTCATCTGTCCCCTAGAACTTAGAACTACTTAAACCTAACTAACCTAAGGACATCACACACATCCATGCCCGAGGCAGGATTCGAACCTGCGACCGTAGCGGTCGCGCGGTTCCAGACTGAAGCGCCTAGAGCCGCTCGGCCACCAGCGGCCGGCAACTGCGATTCATTTCATCCTCAGTTTATCACTGCGACTATTTCAGCGACACAGATTATGCTAAATACGTTGTATTCATGGCGTGTGGTTCACATGGTGCCCGTTGACAGAACTAAAGGCATCGAAGACAGAGCTCGCCAAAATTTCGGTTACTTATTTTCTGCCTAAAATACTGACCTCGTATTCAGTTGGTCGTATGAAATATGCATTTTATTTAAGGTGCTCTATAAAATGTTGCTTTTACTACTGTTATATGAAGCAACATTTAGTAGAGACAGAATGTTAGAGTGGATAAGTGAAGAGTGCTAAAAAGGAATAATAAAGATTAGGTGAGTAGATATGATAACTAATAAGGCTCTACTGAATGGAACTGTGAATAGAAATTTATGAGAAGCCTAATTAAAGGAAAGAATCGGTCGACAGGGTACAGGGTGCGTTAATGTGGTAATGGAGGGAGCCTGAGGGGTAAGAATTGTTGAGGGAGACAAAGACCCCAATACAGTGAGCAGGTTTAACTGGATATAGTTTGCAGTAGTTATTCACAGATGAGCAGGATTGCACAAGATAGTCATGTCTGGAGAGCTACTTCGAACCAATCTTCGGACTTACAACCACATCAGTAACAAATAAACAGTCCTTGCAAAAGAATACAAGACAAATGTCATTGGTAAGTAACATCAAAGTGAAACCAGTAGATTCATATAGAACTGAGAGAAACAACCCAGCATAAATTTACCTCCACTCATACGGATTTCTACTGATTTCCATCGGTATGTAGTTACTTCTGTTTGTCATGAGTTCTCGTTCCATTAACATTGTAAGAAAATTCTATTTTACGCAATACGAGCTGCATGCAGAAAGTTCTTATAGTAGAGATCGGTTTGAAATGCCTGTTCCTAGCCGTATCTGTTACAAACAAACAGGATGTCACTTAACAAAGTTTACGAGTAATGCGAGACCTCTTTGTCGATTGTTAAGGAATTCCTGATAGACAATAGTCCACCACCTAGGCGTTTCTAGAAAATTGTTCGAAAGGATTATTAAATTTAAATAACATTGTTTCATAATATTTCTTTAATTTCAAAACAGTATCGACAACGAAGTCAAATGTACAGGGTGATCAAAAAGTCAGTATAAATTTGAAAACTTAACAAACCAAAGAATAATGTAGATAGAGAGGTAAAAATTGACACACGTGCTTGGAATGACATGAGGTTTTATTAGAACCGAAAAAGAAAACAAAGTATTGCTAGATGCGTGAAAGGTCTCTTGCGCGCGTCGTTTGGTGATGATGGTGTGCTCAGCCACCACTTTCGTCATGCTTGGCCTCCCAGGTCCCCAGACCTCAGTCCGTGTGATTATTGGCTTTTGGGTTACCTGAAGTCGCAAGTGTATCGTGATCGAACGAAATCTCTAGGGATGCTGAAAGACAACATCCGACGCCAATGCCTCACCATAACTCCGGACATGCTTTACAGTGCTGTTCACAACATTGTTCCTCGACTACAGCTATTGTTGAGGAATGATGGTGGACATATTGAGCATTTCCTGTAGAGAACATCATCTTTGCTTTGTCTTACTTTGTTGTGCTAATTATTGCTATTCTGATCGGATGAGGCACCATCTGTCACACATTTTTTGAACTTTTGTATTTTTTTGGTTCTAATAAAACCCCATGTCATTCCAAGCATGTGTGTCAATTTGTACCTCTCCATCTACATTATCCGTGATTTATTCAGTTTTCATACTGACTTTTTGATCACCCGGTATTTGACAGATCACTGCTACTATTAACCAATAAAATGTCATCCACAACACTGAGATACCTTCAGCTACACATGCCAGAGAAGGAACTGTTGATGTTCCTTTCAATACTCAAGAATATCAGTTTCCGCCTCTGCACCATTTTCGGTAGCAGCTAGTGTGAGATACAACAATACTTGTGGTATTTGTCTACACGGTCCAGATTTCTCGCATACTTATGGAATTTCAACAGATGAACCAGTTTCGATGGGACTGATATACTTTCGTGTGAACCACGGGTAACTAGAAAGAACAGAATCGTGATTTGTAGCTAAATTCTCTCATAATCATGTTTAAAGATATAGAATAGTAGCCGTATATATTTACTCACTTGGAATGTTGACGCACTAGTCCAACCTCTTTGAAAACTGTTTTCAGTGCTCTGCAACAAAAGAGGAAGATATGGGGGACATAAAAAAGGCTGCGATCTTGTGGTACAATTAGAGTTTATTCCTGTCATTGCTTCCGTCCACGTAACTTCTGCACATTAATTTAAGTATTGCAATAGCATCACCATATAATTTATTGAGACTCGAGTGATCATCTATAAATGTACACCGCCAGAGAAGTACCCAATGGAGGGTTGTATAGTTGTCTCGTTCTAGATTATTTCTTTGAATGGCTAGAGAAACATGATAAGCTCGTTTAAGGTGTACACATCTATATTTTGAAGTCCTTGTTGGAGGAACTACTCAACCTCGATCAGCCTATCATACTAAAACCAGCATGTCTAACAAAGCGTTCCATTGGACTTCGACCTCTTGTTTGAGTGATCTTGTAAATCTCTTTGAAGGAAAAACTGTCTCACAATATGCTACTAGTGCTTTACACGAGTTCACTATCTCTCCTGCACGATGATTAAAACTCCGACGTCAAAATAAACGATCAGGCCACATCAGTTTGCGACTTCCATTCTTCCTGTGGCCCTCCACAGCAGAGAATCTGTACGCGTCTTCTCTGTGTCATACTGCACCATCTGTGACTGTGTTCACAGATATTGTGGATGTTCTGTGTCATACTGCACCATCTGTGACAGTGTTCACAGATATTGTGGATGTAGGACCACCCTGGAAACATTAGACCGCTTCATAGGTACCCTGACGTCATTGCTGACGTGGTTGTCCGTTGATCGGAATGGCGTCTTCCTTGCAGAACACGATCGCAACATCTGTTGACGGTTTGTAATTTTATAAGTTAGACACAGGACGGGGAAGTGGCAATCTGTTGCTTTAATTCTGGACAGCAGTTTATTAGAATACTTGCGCTATCTCTTGAAACCTGAGCCACGAACCATACTGAATAAACTAAGATCTTCGCAGCACATGTGTGCCGCTAATAGCAAACATCGCGCTTTTAATACACGCTACTTCATTAACTACCTTAATATTCAAGTAAATACAGATTTTTTTCAATGATATAATGTAATTTCTAAGGGTCATCAATAATGGCAAGAAAATCATTATGGGTTTGTAACAACATAAATAAAGATGTTAGTCTTTATTTCTACACTGACAATGAGCTTTTTCATGTCCTCTTTTGCTTGTTCAATAAAACACTATTTCAAGATTCCGTCGCGATTGTAACTTTTAGTGGGATGTATCATTTTAAACTGTGCTAAGCTTTGCCAAAAGATCCAAATTTCAGCATGGTAACAAGATGTTCCTAATATATTACTCAAAACTCGTTACTGATGAGCTACTCCTGTACGCTCCAGTAAGAGAGAACCGGGGCCAACGAGATATACGGTCACTACAACGAATTTGTGACGTCACACTGGTCGGCTTGTCCACCACACTTCGAAAACGCTCGTCTGCGTGGAGAGTCCTGTATTTGGAAAGGTACGCATTAAAGCCTTAACTTTGGTGTGAGCTGTTGATTGGTTGTATGCGTTTGAACATGCAGACAATAATTACTAAACCCGTCTGAAATAGATAGAAGGCACTAGAGCAAGCCAAACAAAAACCAACTTGTTTCTTCCGCTACGTGGATGGCACGTTCGTTGTTTGGCCACATGGACAGGACAGCTTAAATGAATTTCTCGAACACCTCAACTCGCTGCACCCTAACATACAGTTCACGATGAAGGTGGAGCGGGATGGATTTCTCGACGTCCTGGTGAAACTGAAACCTGACGGCAAGCTGAGACACAGTGTATATAGAAAACCTACACACACCGATTTGTACCTAAATGCCTTCAGTTGCCACCACAACTCCCAGCGTGAAGGCGTTTAGCGCACACTTGTTCACAGGGCACGATATCTGCGACCAGGAGAGCCTTCCATCAGAACTGCAGCACCTCGAGATAACATTTCGGAAAAATGGGTACAACCAGAAGCAAATAAGACACGCACTCAGACAGACTGCGCCAAGAGAACAAGAAGAAGAAACAGAAGTCATTGGCGTGCATTCCGTTTGTCGGAAACACCTCAAGAAAAATCCGTGGAATCCTGGGGAAACACAATGTGAAATGTGTATTCCAACCCACTGCAAAAACCTTGACTCTACTGGGTTCAGTGAAAGATGACCTCGGCCTTCGAAAACCTGGCGTTTATCAAATTCCCTGTCAGTGCGGAAAATCATACATCGGGGAGACATTCCGCACTGTAGAAGAGAGGTGCCACGAACTCAAGCGCCATACCGAATTACGCCAGGTCACTAAACCAGCCGTGGCTGACCATTGTATAAAGACTGGCCATACTATGGACTATGAAAAAACAAAAATACTCTGTCAATCCTCCTACTTCTGGGACGGCGTTACTAAAGAGGCCATCGAAATCCGACTACAGAACGATCTCATTAATAAAGACAGCGGCCTTCAACTTAGTCAGGCTTGGAACCCTGCACTCAGCCTGGAGAGAAAGATGTGGTCCCAGAGATCGAGGACCGCCCTTGATGGCGGCAGCAGGGAGCTGCAGACCCCAGTTGAGACCCAGGCGCCGCTTCCCCCACCACCTCCAGGAGCCGCCACGCCGGCCGCACCAATGACCCCAGGAGAGGAACGGCTAGTATATACAGGGTGAGTCACCTAACGTTACCGCTGGATATATTTCGTAAACCACATCAAATACTGACGAACCGATTCCACAGACCGAACGTGGGGAGAGGGGCTAGTGTAATTGTTTAATACAAACCATACAAAAATGCACGGAAGTATGTTTTTTAACACAAACCTACGTTTTTTTAAATGGAACCATTTTAGTTTTGTTAGCACATCTGAACATATAAACAAGTACGTAATCAGTGCCGTCTGTTGCATTGAAAAATGTTAATTACATCCGGAGATATTGTAACCTAAAGTTGACGCTTGAAACCTCCGACGTTCAGTTGCGTGTTGTAACAAACACGGGCCACGGTCGGCGAGCATCATCTGCAGGGACATGTTTACGATGAGACCGTGTTTACGGGTGTGGCTGTAGTGCACTGTTGTGGTTTGGTCTAGCTGTCGCAGTGTCCGCATGTAGCGCTTGCTGCTATTGTTATTCTGCATTCGTCTCCACACGCACACCAACTGTAGCACACAGTGTTACCAGACGTCTGTGATAGTGTAGTGTTGTAGGACCTGTGACCATGGTGTATTCGAACTCTGAAAAGGCGGAGATGATACTCATCTATGGCGAGTGTCGACAAAATGCAGCTGAAGCCTGCAGGGTGTATGCAGAACGGTACCCGGACAGAGAGCATCCAACGTGCCGCACATTGCAAAACATCTACCGCCAACTGTATGCAACAGGTGTGGTCGTAGCACGCAAACGGGTCCGTAACAGGCCCGTCACAGGAGAAGCGGGTGCAATTGGTGTGTTAGCTGCTGTTGCCATGAACCCACACATGAGTACACGGGACATTGCGAGAGCCGGTGGACTGAGTCAAAGTAGTGTCATGCGCATACTGCATCGTCACCGCTTTCACCCGTTTCATGTGTCGCTACATCAGCAATTACATGGTGATGATTTAATCATCGAGTGCAATTCTGTCAATGGGCATTAACAGAGAATGCTTTGCAGGTCTACCTGTTTACCGATGAAGCGGGTTTCACAAACCACGGGGCAGTGAATCTACGGAACATGCATCACTGGTCCGTGGACAATGCTCGCTGGCTCAGAGAGGTAGAGCGACAGCGACCGTGGACTGTAAATGTATGGTGCGGAATCATTGGCGACCACCTCATTGGCCCACACTTCATTGCAGGGGCCCAAACAGCTGCAACATACATCGCGTTTCTACAGAATGATCTGCCAACGTTGCTCGAAAATGTCCCACTGGAAACGCGTCGACGTATGTTGTATCAGCATGATGGTGCACCTGCACATTCCGCAATTAACACTAGGGTGACCCTTGACAGGACGTTCGACGGGCGTTTCATAGGACGTGGAGGACGCATAAATTGGCCAGCCCGTTCTCCTGATCTTACACCTCTGGACTTCTTTCTGTGGGGTAAGTTAAAGGAGAATGTGTACCGTGATGTGACTACAACCCCAGAGGACATGAAACAACGTATTGTGGCAGCCTGCGGCGACATTACACCAGATGTACTGCGGCGTGTACGACAGAGATTGCAATTCTGTGCAGCAAATGATGGCCACCACATTGAACATCTATTGGCCTGACATGTCGGGACACACTCTATTCCACTCCGTAATTGAAAACGGAAGCCACGTGTGTACGTGTACCTCACTCCTCATGGTAATGTACATGTGCGTCAGTGAAAAAGACCAATAAAAAGGCTTTAGCATGTGGACGTAATGTGCTGTTCCAGTTTCTTCTGTACCTAAGGTCCATCACCGTTCCCTTTGGATCCGATACACACGATGTAACAGCGGAGGAGTGGTACTCAAGCGTCAACTTTAGGTTACAATATCTCCGGATGTAATTAACATTTTACAATGCAACAAACGGCACTGATTACGTATTTGTTTGTATGTTCAGATGTGCGAAGAAAACTAACGGGGTTCCATTTAAAAAGAAAACGTAGATTTGTGTTAAAAAACATACTTCCGTGCATTTTTTTATGGTTTGTATTAACCAATTACACTAGCCCCTCTCCTCACGTTCGGTCTGTGGAATCGATTCGTCAGTATTTGATGTGGTTTACGAAATATATCCAGCGGTAATGTCAGGTGACTCACCCTGTATAGGGCGCCGAGAGGAACAGCACAGCATTCGTCAGGAACCACCTGAAGATGGCAGCGTGTACGTCTGCCGAAGTATTGGGGAGAAATTACAACGCTACCCGGTCGGATATCCGAGAACTGTTCAAATTGGAAATACACCTGGAAAACTTCAGATCGCATAAGAGATTCGTAACCTTCCAGGTTTTCTAACTTAAGTGTGCCATGTAGAAACTGCCATCTGAAACATGAGTAGTCTACTTTTATTCTCCATTCGGCTCTCTCTCTCTCTCTCTCTCTCTCTCTCTCTCTCTCTCATTGCCCGTATGAGGATGCCCATTTCGTCATTACGACACATGAAAAGAGGGTCGTTAGAGTCCATAATATATTCTTATCGTGTGATAAGTATAGTACAATCACATCAACTGTTGTACACATATTAGTGTTCCAAATGCATTTCCTGAAAGTGGTTAGTACTTCAGTGTTCCTTAAAACTTACCTGGAAGGAAATATGATTGAAGTTAACAGAGTTAAGTCAATTATTTATATAGAACTGTCGGGTCCACTCAAAAAACTACTATATCGTAAAAGAAGAAACGGTTATTGTGTGACATATTAAAATATTCTATTTAGCAGTTGGTCCTTGAGTCATTGTTTCTCATATGGCTGTTGCCTTAGATATAGGGAAAATTACTGCTTTTTTCTAAACAAAAAATACAACCAATCAAAATGAGGCGACACTGCGGCGTCTTCCCTTTAGAGGAGGTGGTTTTAAGTTAGCACGAAGGGCCCCTTTTTAGTTGTGTTTGAGCCGCATCATTGCATCTACGTAACGAGAGGAGTCTCTGATAACCACATCCATGTTACGCGGTATTTTTCAGAATCAGAAAAACGGTATCTGCAGCTACAATAAGAAAGATAGTTTGGGCAACAGGAACTGCGATAGCGCTGTCGGAACAACATAGCGGGAAAGAGAGAGAATATCAACGACAGGAAAGAAAGCGCAGTCACAACTGGAAGTGAATAAAATGAGTCTCGGCTTAAACGTATACGAACACATTGGAAACATTGAATCAAAACAGGAATGACACCGGATAGCAAACGTAACAAGTTAAGTAGGAAATTGTGAATGACGTCCAGGGAGAACCACTAAATAAATTAAGAAACTTACATTATGTATCTGAAGTAAAAACAAAGCCAATGTTTATCTACGAATTCAATTTTTGTGCACTTACTACGATTGTACAGCCCACAGGAGATAGGATGAACAAGGGGGCCTACAAGCTTATTGGTTTTGGGGGAAGAAAGTTGGTTTTGAAGAATAAGATGTGATAAAATTAACATAAGAATGGGATCACTAAAAGACAAGATAGGTATCTCTGCGAAAACATTTCAGGCTTTTGAAACTACACTTGAGTCATGAAAACTGAAGATACATTCAGACCCGATTTGGATGAAACGTTTACATAGGAAAAATTATAGACAGTAGTCTCGAGAAGGATAAAACTGAAGTGTGTGAGGAGCTAAGAAAGCTGTTAAAAGGTCTCCGAGCACAGATTGACCAGATGGGCAAAAATGTAGACTAGTTATTAAAAATGATCAACATAGATGCAGGTGACAATTTAAATGAAGAAGCATGCAAGTTTATGGGAAAAATGAAACATTAAGGACTTCGCTAATTGACTGACCTAAAAGCTAGGACTCCGACTATGTTGCCATTTTGGGGGACATATTTCGACAATACAAACGTTGTATATCAGAACACTCGAAATGTTAACATCCAAGAGACATGTGAAGTTTACTGTGCTTGCTACATTTATATATAATTCATATGGATCAGAGACGTGGTAGAAGTTGCTAGATATAGCTGTTGAAAAGACTAAATTAACTAGACTTGATAGTTCGAACAAAGAGATGCAGTCTCGTAACATATTGTTGCATTTTATATTTTACGTACATGGTGAATGTAACTGAGGATGACATGAGCACTAGATGCCCACATCACTTTTATTTCCTTTACTGATGGCTATTGTTGCAATTTTTACTCTCTTTTAATCCAAATTTTTCGTGACTGAACTGCAAACACTGTCTCTTACGTTAGTGGTGTATTACTCTCATATATAAGAACCTTCAACATCGCAGCGCGTCAGCAATCGTTGGTTAATGTATTAAAAAACTAGAAACCCGCCTCGATTGCGAAAAAGCACCTAGTGTTAACCTACGTTTCGGCGTAATAACTACATCTCCTTCAGAACAATAAAACGCACAAGTGCCTAAGAAGACCTTTGTCAATGATTAAAAGAACACCATAGCTATACATTTATAAACGAAAAAAAGGGGAAACACAAACAGTACACGTGTACAAAGTCTAAACCGTTACTTAACTTAATGGTGTAACCTCCACCTCACACCGGCCTATGTTCGATGGGCCATGACCCGCCATAAACTATTGTTCTGAAGAAGGTGTAGTTATTTACGCCGAAACCTAGGTTAACACTAGGTGCTTTTTCGCAGTCGAGGCGGGTTTCTAGTTTTTTAAGTCTTATATATACTGTTCGCAGCTGTTACCACTTGAAAATGATCAAAAGGTTGACAATGGAATAGTGGAATTTTAACAAATGTCAGCCAGTGGCGAACATGGAATCTTTTAAAGGAAGACAGAATTCTTATTCACGACCATGCACGATTTCTCCCATGTACGTTTTTTGCAAATATTTGTCTCACTTCCAGTGACAAGTTTGTCCGACGAATTTTGTTTGATGCCATATTAAAAGTTTTGCAAATACTATTGCTTATGAAAACATCAACTGGCGCTACCGTGTAGTATGGGAGGTAAGTTACACCTATGTTCATGTGCTCGTGGGAAACTGTCTTATAAGTGCATGATATTATGCGATTATATTGTACGACAGTGAATTCACGCAGAAGATTTTACGAGTCCCAGGGCCCAGAGTGGAATGTTTTTCGAACTGATAGTAGCGCGGCGGCTGCACGTTCCCGTAATCCATCTCCTGGCCAGAGATGTGCCTGAGTGGCTGACAAGAGACAGGAAAAGTGAGATGGGATAGTGGAGTAGGAGGGGGCGGGGGAGGGTGAGGACCGAAGGGTGGGACGAGGCAGCGCTGATATTACTCTTCAATAAGGGTGGAAATCCGCAGAGTTCGAATAAAAATGTTCTTGCTGGGTTACTAATCCTTACTGTTGCTTCGAAATGTAGGCCGCTAATTCATTGTTTTTATCAACATTCGGGCATAGAAGTTGAAGAAATCTTGAGTCCGACAAGTAACTAAGGTGGAGCTAGTGAAACAATGAGGTCAAATGTTTGACGTCTTTCTTGTTACAAACTATTAGATACTGCAGAGAATTTCTGTGAAATGCAAGCAGTCTAAATGACGTTAGGCGGACTCAAGGCAAAAGTAGTGTGAAATCCTTTTCTTTGCTAAGGGGAAGTTGCTTGCTGACAGAGCAGTCAGTATAAAATACGCGACTGACTACTGTTCCAGGACCAACACTACTATCAACGAGAAGCAAAACAAACTATTTTATGGTTCTTCAGTGTGCATAATAGCACATTGTTTGCGTCTGCTAAACTAGCTATCATACAACCTTGGCAAAGGGCACGCTACATAATAACAGACATACATATACCAGAATGAAACATGCTTTTGTCACAACACAAAAAAGACGAATATGTTGTGGACGGGAACTAGCTTCCCGACTTATCTGGCAGCTTCAAAGTCATTTAAATCAATACATCTCAGCATATTCGCCCGTTTTTTTATTTACTGGTATTAGTCATGTAACATAATGCATTGTGGTTAGTAAAATAACATACAGTAATACATGATGTTATATAACATAATACATGCCATCACGTCATCCAACATGCCATTTGTCGTACCATGCAATATGACATACTGTGTAATTAAAATTTATGATAAATGCATCCCTACTCTCGAATACTTCCTATAATAGATGCACCTCCACTTCGGATAGTTCCTATTGTAGATGCATTCCACTCTCTAAAAGCACATGAATTTTTGTCTCTTGCTTCTTACACACCTCATCATGTATGTAACAGGGAGTGGTTTCGAGAGAGAAATGGTCCTCTAGAGGAAAAAGTCAGCTCACCCCCCCCCTCCCCCCAAAAATAAAAAATTCTTTTACTGTCCCCCCAGGAACAAATCAACCTCCAGATATTTTATCCCTCTAGAAAAACTTCTTTAGCTATACATGTTCGCTCCTCAGCCATATGATATATATTGTTTACTATAGCTGTCGAATCTTCTGCATTTTGGGTACAGGACCAGGGATATCAGACCATAAACTGGAAGATGCAGATGTGCCAACACCTTGCAGCTAAGAGAGCTCACTGCGTTGGGGACTAGAGTTAACCCGTAAGAAAACGCGGGTATGCCAAAATGCTTTGAAGCTGCCAGGTAAGTCGAGAAGCTAGTTCTCTTCTTTTGCATCCCCAACTCTGTCCAGGACATGTTCACCGTTTATGTGCTTTGATAGGAGCATTTCTCATTCTGGTTCCCAACGTTTACTCTACCATAATTTTGATATTAGACCGCCATAGTTGGGCAGTCGATGTAGATTTTTGTGACTGATCCGGTATAGGTTTTTAAATTGTTTTTCGTAGCTTGTTGCTTATATCGTGGTAACGGATAAAGCTTTCGTAAAACAAGAAGGCAACCATTAATTGTATGTATATGTCTGCCTTCTTATAAAATTTGAACCGATTTGCACAAGCTTGAACGGTACAAAAGGAGAGGGAAAAAGAGTTCCCAGTAAAAGTGTTTTTTGCATGTAAAATCCCAACGAAGCTAGATTTCTGAAAGCGAGTTTCCAACTTTATCGTAAGTGTGAATTTTTTATTTATATGATTCGTTTTAAACTCTTTCCGAACATTCAATATACGTAAGGGAAAATTTTACATGCTGCATTTAGCTCTGATTTAAGCTACCGTATCTCGACACCAGATAAAGTTTAATTTATAAAAAAAATCGTTTTGACTATAGCCATTTACCTAGCTTCGTACAAAGTTTGAACCGATACGTACCAGTTTAAAGTACAGAAGTAGTGCGCTTCCAAAAGCCTCAGAAAATCGTGTTTTTTGCATGTTTTTGCGCGTAAAATCCAACCGGTACACATAAAACTGGTGACATTAGCTGCAAAGTTTGAACCGATGCGTACCAGTTTAACGTACAGAAGTAGTGCGCTTCCAAAAGTCTCAGAAAATCGTGTTTTTTGCATGTTTTCGCACGTAAAATCCAACCGGTACACATAAAACTGGTGACATTAGCTGATCATTAATTTCAGCCCAATTATAATCTTTTGCAAAAGGAGTTAATCGATTCGCACAATTTGCCTTGGTGCGAGCTCCTGATGGCTGTCTTGCTTAATATATTGTATCACCGCTGCAGTAAGACAGAAATATCGAATAGCTGTACAGATGGCCGCTGGTACGACCTAAACCAAAAAAATATGTACCCCATGTCCCCAGCTTCAATAGAAACCAAGCTCGCAGGTCCCCTAAACTGCGATTTTGCACGCGGCCTTTGCAGACATATTTATTACAGCGTTTCTTCGCTGTAACTACAATTGACTCGAACGTTGGCAAGTGCATTATAATGTCTCGCTTCAAAATCGTTAATTTTGTATCAGAATAATCTAAAGGCAGTTTTCAGATAATCCTTATGTGGACAAAGTACTGCCAGGACTCAGTTTCAGAATTACAACCGTTGATGAGAGTTAGCGAAGAGTGTGGAAACCCGTCATTGACTTTCTTGGTAACGCACTGAGAGAGATAGCTTGTTGCAGCCCTTATTTGATACGTCGCGAAATGTAACGTGTGTGTATTACCCCACAATGCCAACTGCTACCTTAGCCGGAGTAGCAGCACTATTATGGTTAAGTCCAAAAAAAAGAGAAATATGAAGATACAAACCAAGTTTTCACTTCAACCTTTCCAATTGCTGCAGGAAAACAAACGATATTTATGTAGCCTTTTTCTCTATTTTTCCTGGCGATCACGTGATAAAATCCATAAAACAACATTCCGCCACAATGTCATAAATTTGATTGGCTGAAATCGTCAAATTATTTGTCGCCGATTCAGTCAAGCATGGTAATGACGACTTTCTGCTTGAGTATATACCGTCCGATACGCGAGCCTGTGACCCAGGAATCACGACACTTCTTTCTGACGCGACCTATACATTTTCTCCTTATGTAACCTTTTACCAGTGAAAGCATGTTTTTTTTTTTAAATTTTAAGCTCTGGAAGGAAAATGTTAAACATGTGGTGCTCACTAACTTGCGTGCAAAATCGGAAGTAATTGTATTCGTGCTGCAGTCCAGAATCTACAGCATATATTGGGTATGTTAAAATATTTTTCTCGCAACACGTTGAAAGGTTGTAACCTCCCCACAAAAATGAAAGATAATACTTTAAATGTGAATATTCATTCTACTAAGTGTAATCTCCCCGTAATTATTTTTAAATGATATGAATTGAATGAAAATGCAAATAGACCCAAATGTTAGCTTCCCACAGTAATAAAACTCAATGATATTAAAAATGTGCAAAAATGTTAAGTCCCCACAAAATTAATGTTAAGATCAACCTGATAAATTGATTGTGGGAGGAAAAGCAAAGGAAGTATTGTGTCAATTGTAATGATTATTTTTTTAAATATAGCTTTCAGAACAAAATTATTATTGGGGGAATTCTTGAACAAATTAATTAGAGTTAATATACATTACATTATCAGATGTGCGCAATGCTGCTTCATTACCTTATTTAAAAAATATACCTCATCCCGAATCTTGACCAGAGACCCATGTCGACGCCCGCCGATTCCTCACACACAACTCGGACTGTCTCTCGCGCGCTACAAGCACGAACGAACTATATGCTCTCGCGACTCGCTACGTACAACTACTGCCTCGCAACTGAACTGAACTCTCGCCCGGTCAAGCGCAGACTAGACACGATAAACAACTCTCTGGTCAGAGATTCTGTCATGCCTCGCCATCGCTGCTACTGAGTACATACGTGTTTCATAACCCTCCAATGGGGGGGGGGGGGGGGCAAAACTTTGGCAGCGATGATGAGTCATTTGGACTTGCCATGAGCAACAAATTTTTTCTTAATTAATTAACTTTTACAATTCACAGAATATTCAGATGTGCACATGCACCGAGTACAAAACATTTCAGACAATGACAAAAAAAATGAGTACAAAACATATGACATAAGTGTACACGCACTGAAAATCTCTTTAGCATTTTCACAACAAATAAACATAATGGCAAAAAAAATCATGTTGACAAGTGCACATGTACTGCAGTTGAGAATATATCATCAAATCACAAAATGTATATAAATAGAAATCATGTTAGCAAAAGAAATAATTTTCACTATGTTACAAGAATTAGGATAGGAAAGGGAAGGATTGCATAATGGTTGTAGCACTTTAGGTTGCACGCAGCTGCTCTGAAAGTCCATATCTTTCCACAGAAGTATAACACCAAGTGAGACAATCGGAAGTTCTTTTCCCAGAAGTATTTATCAGCGTAGCCAAGACACTGAAATGTCGTAGTAATATTCCCTGTTATCATTTTGGCAGTACATCAGGTACACCAAACAGTGGGACCATAATAACGTCTCCATCGCTCACGGTGGTGGACAGCATGTCGTGTCAACACCACGCTCTTACAAGGCACACCAACGTAGAATTAGTGCAAAAACCAAATATAGTGCTCCATGATCATGAGGATGGACAGGACAAATGGATCTTGCAGTAATTCAGGGTAGTTAGGTCAGTAGGTGAAGGACATTAAGTCACATACTAGTCTTCATTGAGAATTACATTAGTCTAACAGCTGATTTAAGTAATTGGTGGCACTCATCGCCCAGTTACTGAACATTTCTGTACCATGTATGAAGTATTACAGAATAATGTTTATAAAACATCTGATTATATTGAACATTGGCACTTATTGGCCAGTTATAAACCATCAGAAGTCATCATTGAAAATGAGAGTCAATTATTGGCATAGCATTAACATAATTCATTTAGTTATACTAATTATTGGCACTCATTGGCCAGTTACAAAACATCAGAAGTCATCATTGAAAATGGGAGCTAATGAATGGCATAGTATTAACATAATTCATTTAGTTATGCTAATTATTGGCACTCATTGACCAGTTACAAAACATCAAAAGTCATCAGTGAAAACAGGAGCTAATGAATGGCATAGTATTAACATAATTCATTTAGTTATACTAATTATTGGCACTCATTGGCCAGCAAGTACTGAATAGTACAAAATATTTTTAATTATTGGCAGTCATTGGCCAGTTACAAAACATGAGAAGTCATTATTGAAAACAGGAGCTAATGAATGGCATAGTATTAACATAATTCATTTAGTTACTAATTATTGGCACTCATTGGCCAGTTACAAAACATCAAAAGTCATCACTGAAAACAGGAGCTAATGAATGGCATAGTATTAACATAATTCATTTAGTTATACTAATTATTGGCACTCATTGGCCAGCAAGTACTGAATAGTACAAAATATTTTTAATTATTGGCAGTCATTGGCCAGTTACAAAACATGAGAAGTCGTCATTGAAAACAGGAGCTAATGAATGGCATAGTATTAACATAATTCATTTAGTTATACTATTTATTGGCACTCATTAGCCAACAAGTATTGAATAGTACAAAACATTTTTCATCATTCAGTATTATTGAGAACTCTCTTAATTGGGAAGCATTATTTGGAACTGGTGATACATTTCTTTTTGTTAGCAATGCATTGCTTTGGGTAATTATAAGGGAAAGCAAGAAGAGAAAAAGAAAAAAAATTACTTCTGGGTTGTTCCTATAAATGAAAATGTGTAACGTCATTCGTCATGAGTCAGCGGTAACAAGGTTATGAAACAAGTAGAGTATATGTAATGGCATACATTTAATGAACAACTGCTTACAGCACATTAATTTCAGAAATAATGTCTCCTGCAAAAATATTTAAAAAATTGGATTATTAAGCTGAAAGAAGAAATGCATTTTATGCTGAAAAGTAGTGAACTTCGAATTAACAGGTAGTGAAATGTGTATAAAAATGTGTTCCATAGCTGCCCTTTCCAAAACCTTCTGTCATTATTCTATGCAATATAACACCTGCTGTCAAAGCACACTGCAACAAATACTTAAATATCTACATAGCATAAATACATAACTTCAACAATATCCTCATCTGTAAAGAAAAAAAAACCTTCATTATTCATCACTTCATTACTTATATTATCATAACTCCATTACTAACATCACCTGTAAAGAAAAACTTCATTATCCATAGTAGCATATTCTTCGTCATTATTCATCAGCATTCATTATCATCTGCAAAAAATCACTTCATTACTCATTATACAACTATTCCTTATTTCTATCATATTTCATCACTAAAACTAAGATGTGTAGTTGTGTCTGTCAGCCTGCATCAATCGCTTCGTATTCTGAAAGAAAAAATTAGTTAAGACTGCTATTCTACGATGTATAGTATATTCTTGTTAATGCTTGTTAATTCTGATCCATTTACTCTTCCTCATAAGGTTTTTGCATCTTCTTTCGTTTATTCCGTAGGTGAAATTCCCATTTCTGTTTAATTTATTTCCTTTACACGTTATTTCTTTCTGAAAATGATAAATAAAGATTAATCTCGTGCATTTACATCAAATACTCACTAAATAATGACTGGTTTATGGTAACATAATTTGAGCATACAGCATACCATGACAGAAAACGTAATATGTCAAAGACATAGGCAGCGTTCAGAGGCAAAAAGTGTACGCAGAATATCACAATGCAGCAGCAAAAACAGTCACGATGTTGAGATATCATAGGGCAAAATGTCAAAGTCAACTGGTGTTTGCTATATCTTAACCATTTCATAGTGCATACAAACAAAACATGAAAACAATCGTACATACATAAACAAATGATGACAACTTGCCAAGAAAAAATGCGATAATCATCAATAAGTAGTCATGTGAATATAATTGCAGAAATAGTCATAAAACGTATAAATGACATCATAGCATGTTAAATCATAAAGTGTCTTCGTTCAATAAAGGGTTTAATGTTAGAGACATGGTGGTTGCCTTTACTTTTTCTGGTTCTCAGAGTTTCGACATGTACTACATTGGGGTGAGGAATGCTGCGAATCCGATGTGGACCTGCGTATAGAAGTTCAAATTTCCTGCACTTACCTTTTATTCTGCTGGATAAATAGTGTGTACGTACTAATATCTTCTGTCCAATGTGAAAGTCTCGACGTGTACAAACCTGTTTTTGCTGTCTTCTCCGGCGCTCTGCGGCACGTTTGATGTTGTTCAGCGCAATGTCAATTATTCCGTGGTGTCGTAATCGACGAGATGTAGGAAAATTTACTAATTCAGTAATTTTGTTTGGTGGTTCAACGTTTTTCAGTATAACAGACGGAGATAGCATAGTGGATTCATTTGGAATGGAATTAATTACATCTTGGAATGCGAATATGTGTGTGTCCCAATCAATATGTCTTTTGT